>NC_082393.1:19185043-19248598 GCF_031168955.1 Gadus macrocephalus
TAAATAACATTCTGTCATTGAGCCTTAATTCCATTTCAATGCATCAATGACCTTTTTCAAAAATTACTTTGATAATTAATAAAATTACTTATTATTTTAAGTTATTACCATCATTAGTATACAAGTATAAGGAGACAATTTTTGACTTTCTTGTTCTTGTTGGTGGTGGCAAGTCCATCCATGGATTCACAGATGCAGAAACACTTGAGTCTTATTGACACAGAATTGTAACTCACCCTTAATCAAACTTTAATTATACCTCTGACATCCTGCTTTCTGAATATCCATTTACTCCGCTTTTTTCCAAACACTTAACAATTGCTTGATTCTACTTCACTGGAGCTCAATGAAATGTGTCCTGGAAATCGAAACATCTGAAATGTGCCGTTATCTAAAAGAAAGGGCTCTAGGTCATGTGTAACATCCTCTAAACAGGATAATGTTGGACACAATGAAGAAAAAGCTAATTTGGTAGAGCAAAGTTCTACCACCTGCCACAAAATTTGATGTAGTGTCTGGAAAACAACGTTCAAACGTTGGCACCGCTTTTGTGCTTATCCCCAATGCATTAAGAGCAATGGCACGACTAATACAATTGCCACATTGCACAGAGGTGCCAAATGCAATTAATGCCAATGGAGACCTCCTTCTGCTGGCTTTGCACTTACAAAAAGATACAAAAAAATAAACCTTTCTGTATGCTGTGTCAACATTTCACCTGTTAAGCTAGCCTTCTAACATTATGCATACCGCGCTTGCTTGTGGGCAGAGCATTTTCAAAAAAGCATAAGTGTGTTATTAGCAAACATTCTCAAATTCTCTCCTCCCACCACCCAGCCCGATTGTTAGGCTTCCTGCTTAAACATCGTAGTGTGCGGTGGGCCATAAATGTAATGAGCTGCCATGCCGTAAAAGAGTACTGAGTGCCGCAGGGGCGGCACACAACACAGTACACAATTAGTAGCAGATAACATCACCTAGCCCCAATTTGAGTCACGGAGGAGCAGCGATGCCACTGTGTTTAACCAGAGTATGTGTGGTCCCCCAAGGCAGATGTTCCCAGTCGGTTACTCAGGAAAATAAAACAATAAGCTGTGGAAAAAGAGATTCTACAGTGACAAAACATTTTGACTGTCATTTATACTGATCTGGCTCAGAGACGTCGCTCAGTGAGGTACTCATGGAATCACTGTAATGTGTAATGAATGCTACGGTATACACAGTGCTCTGACAAAGACTTGGGTTTGTGGTTTTGCTGTTGATTTTTGTTGTCTGAAGGGCCATGGCTTCTAACAGTATCCTGTGAATGTGTAACTGACTCTGGTTGAGTCCCATGTAGAGAAGCCTGGATTTCCAGCCAATCTTGTGACGCTTCCATTTGGCTGTGCTCCGCTGGCGCAAGAGAGTGCCCGGAGGAAGTCAGGTTGGCGCATGAGCTGCGATTGGGTGGATTGGTCTTGACACCAGTCAAAGGGCTCAACAGGCAGCTTGATGGACCAATTGCTGCCAGCAAACCGGCAAAAGAAACACATTGGGCCAGACTACATGTAGAGTACAACATGTAAAAGCTTTCAACAAAACAAAAGGCTTCACTGAACCTTGTGTCAGATTGTTGGTGAAATATTCCATGTTAAGACCATTCTCTGAATATAATTAAGTGACTCATTCGTCTCCAAATGCATATTTGATGAAAGAGCTGATTTTAATTGGAGCGTAATAAATACAGCTCGTTATTAAAACCATCAGTGGGCATACAAGTGTTTGAGCCTTTTTAATGTGCTTGCAAAACCTCAGATGACCAGCCATTTGTTTTAAACAATCATGAGTGCTTTCAAAAAATTGTGTATTTCCATTCTGATCCCACAAATAAATACACTGGACCTTGTCACAGAAGCCATTTAAATGACAGATTGAAAGTCTCTCCCTGCTCTTTTCATTGATGGAAACCTCAAGAGGGTCCTATACAAACATTTTGGACAACAGTCCTTTGAATGATAAATGTTATTGTCTTGACAAGGCTGAGATGATTATGCACCAGGGACACATGACTATACACAGCCTTGCACATCCGCTGCCAACACACCCTATCGGAAACCTACAAAGCTTCTTTTTGTGTATCATAATTGAAACTATGATTCGACAGACTAATAATAGTGGATTATTGAACACAGAGCTCAACATTATAAACAAACAAAAGCGTTTGGTTTTGAACACAAAAGGTTATACAACTCTGGGCCACACAATAGCCATTGCTAAGCTTTTTTTGCACTACTTCCTGAAATCTGCTTTTTATCTCAGCGAATGCCAGGCCTCCGTCCGCACTGTGTCGGAAAATCTATTTCCTTATCATTTGCACTCTGGCACGCTCTCGCAATTCCCCAGAGAAGGCCGCACAGGAGGAACAAACTGCGATTTCATTTTGTACCGTGCCTCCAAACAGCCCAGGGTTATTGTGGCTCCGTTTGCGTTGTGCAAAATCATATGTCGAGCCGGCCCACCAGAGGACACTCCCCCCCGCTTACTGCCCCCCCCCCCCCCCCCCCCCACCACCACCACCCCACTCCTCCCATTGTATAAAATGAAAACACCTTTCTCTTCAAGTGCACCCCGACATTAGATGTGGTTGTTGTTTTCAGATTATGCAGCAGTAGGGTGCGTCTGTGTGTGTGTGTGTGTGTGTGTGTGTGTGTGTGTCGGTGTGTGTGTTTGTGTGTATGCATGGAGGTGGCAGGATGGGGGGGTGAGGACGCTCGCCTGGAGGCTCAGTGTTGTAAACAGTGCTCAATGCAAAAAAATAATGTTTGCATGAGGCTGTAAATGTGCGTTGTGATCCCCATGGCACAGAGGAAATAGGAAGGGGCCGATGTAAATGTGACGCAAACCATACTCACAAAAACAATGAATGCAAAAAGAGAAAACCAATGCATACTGATAAACGTAGAGTTTGTTTACAAGAATGCATTCCTGCTTACTCACAAGATGTTACATTGTGGGTTATAAAGGAAATCCTTCGGAAAAAAAGGAACTGATTGAGAACTGCGTGTATTAAAAAGGCACTCTGGGAAAACGAGGGAGAACAGAGAAAGGTCAACGGGAGTAAAGAGAGTGTGTGTGTGTGTGTGTGTGTGTGTGTGTGTGTGTGTGTGTGTGTGTGTGTGTGTGTGTGTGTGTGTGTGTGTGTGTGTGTGTGTGTGTGTGTGTGTGTGTGTGTGTGTGTCTGTTTGTGTGTCTGTGTGTGGGAGAGTGAAATTGGGAGTTAAGTTGGAGCGGATGAAGCTTGCTTGTACATTCATTATGTGGCCCTGATTCCCATCACAAAACACACAGCTTTGACTTGTCGGTAATTTAAACATAATTTTAGTGGAGGAAATTTGTGATCTGTTTTTTAAACACTTTTACATTCCCCCTGTACATGTAATTTAATACACATTTTTAAAGGTTGTACAATCCCAGACTGTTTGTTATTTCCCAGTCCATTTTTTTGTTCTGTTTTTACCTGAAGGTGGCAATTTTGTTTACAGTTATTACAATCATTTTTTGTTATTTAAATTTGAATACATTGCAAATGTTTGATAATAATTGTAATAATAAGGTTTATGCGATGATATACCAGATGGTTTTAGTTTATCAACATGGACCATTGTATTGTAGGGATGAGATTGCTCATCACTTCAATTCACATTGAGTATACCATCAGCTTTGGGTCGCGCCCAATACTCACGCTCTCATACTTGTTTCAATGAATGTTTTTAATGCTTGAGATACATTAACCGAATTCCAACCTGCCTCTTTTGCAGCAAACACACACACATGCACAGACATACACATACACACACACGCATGCACGCACACACACACACACACACACACACACACACACACACACACACACACACACACACACACACACACACACACACACACACACACACACACACACACACACACACAGACACGCACACAAAAGCAATTCCAATGAAAAGTGAGGGTCAGGAGGGGATGTCGTTTATGGTGAATGAGTTTGCTAATACATAACAGTTGGACAGTAATGGGAGATCTCCATGAGGGCCAGCAGGTCGCCACATCTCGAGTTGCAGTAAACTAAATGGAGGAACTTGTGAAAGAAGCTATGAGAGGAGATTGAACAGCAGAGTTTAAATATAAAACAAAAATGAAAAAAACAATGTGTTTCTCATCGTGCCATGTATGCATCCAAACACATGTCCTATCATTTCAAAATCTGCAAAACATGAACATTAACATGACAGTCGAAATGACAAATTGGACAAAAACAAAGATTGAAATAACAAAAGAAGCATATGAAGCTTATGCAAATATGTTTTTAAAAAAGACCGTTAATTGATAATTAAACAGACCATGCAACATAACACAAATCTAGTGAATGGCATCCTGACCCCGGAAAAACTTGGATCAGTGCATCCCAGAGGAGAGACAGAGATAGATAGACAGAAATAGTGGATCTCTCTGTTCTTCCTCCCTGTATCTGCTTTTTTTGGATGACTGCCTGTCTTTAAAAAATGACCCTGCCACGCAGTTCTTTTCACTGATATTAACACACAACACACTCCCCTCCGCTGTGTGCAAGGTCACTTCATATACAATACACACAACGCACAACACACACACACACCCAGTGTGTAAACCAAAGTGACGCCGCTATAACGTGTAAAGTGCTCATTTAATAGTAGTTGCATGCCAACTGTAGACAATAGGGGCTTTGCCAAGTCCCTGCCAGGTCCACTCACCGCTATAATAGGAGGGACGTAGGAGACAGAGATATTTTCATCTTCCATTATTTTCAACCCTTTGATTTTCCACCGGTTTTATAAGTTGAAGAACAAACATTTCAATGGACAGTCTTCTCAGTTTTTCCTGTATAAGTAATATTCATGAAAATGAATTCCTTCAGTGTGTGTACAATGTATATGTAGACAGATAGAGGGGACATGCCGCAACACTAACATATATATTTTCCAGCTGTATGTTTATCCAGTAAAAAGCAACAGCACCAATGATAAGGAATTGTTGAACACCTTTCAAAATGGAAAAATGGGATATTGGTATGTGTCCAGATATCCATAGGACACAATTCCTTATCCTATCCTACCTACTTATTTCCTTCAACACCCCTACTGCCATGAACATATGTTGTTCATATAGCAAGTCACTAATCCACTTAACCATTTGAGTCAACCACATATAGTGATACTGTTGTATTCTAACTATGATTATTTTAGGAATGCTTTGAGGTGCAGAAGGATAAGCCCATTTCACTGCTTATTGCTGGTCTCAATGCTCATGATGGAATGGGAATGTAACGCACAATGACAAAAATACACAAGAAAACGTTTTGGTGTTTGTGTGTATATGTTGTCTTTTTGTAATAAATCACCAGGAATTGTTGATAAAGGAGTATACCCCTCCACATTTTAAGTACATTGAAAAGTAGTATAAACTGTACAGGGAATCTGAAAAGAGAAAATTATCCGGGGAATTGTATGTCACTGACAGGGGTATTCACACAAAGACCTCGTGCAGAGACACAGTGAAGATATATTTGGGTTTTATCTTGAATGTTGTAAATATGTCATATAGAGAAGTGGCACTCTCTTGCTGACATGAGCCGGCCCCTGTAATGAATAAAAGAACAGTGCCATGCTGGGGCACAAACAGGGACATGACTACATGCTCAGAACACAAAAGGCAGTGTGACACAGAGAGAGAGCGAGAGAGAGCGAGCGAGAGCGAGAGCGAGAGAGAGAGAGAGAGATCTAACACTATGGCTCAAACACTGAGGTTCAATAGCATTGCAACTAGAGCAGTTGTAGCCACAGGACTCATATTTAATTTAAAAGCATCGACAGTTAGAAAGGTGGATTGGTACTTTGACAAGACACAATCCTTTGTTAAATCACACATTGGAATTGGAAGTGGCTGATGTGTGCCAATTTATTTGAAAAGCGTGTTAATTAAATATTTATTTTATCCAATTCACTAGATTCACTAGATTAGACAAGATTCCCGTATTCCATGAAGGCAAGTAAATCTGGTTTCCATGGATGTCGGATTCCACATGGCCGAACTTCATCAGGCTTCCCTGTAGTACAAACACACCCTCTGACCCTATTTCTTTCTCTCTGTCTCTCTCCCCCTCACACACACACGCACGCACGCACGCACGCACGCACGCACACACATACACACACACACACAAACAGCCACACACACAGACACACACACTTATAATAGACACTCGGCTCCAAAGCACAATGGCTGATGAGGTAAAATGGGCCTTGAATCAATTTGGAGACGTCTAGCCATCTTATTACAAGCATGCAGACCTTTTTTGAAAGATTGACTACCCCGCCCCCATACTCAAACACACCTATATGTTTGTCTCCTCCCCTTAACCTCCCTGTCACTGCATGTAGTTAGCTTAAACAATCTATCACAATCTAATTCCTCAGCCCCTCTGATAGCCCTTCTCTTTATTTGCATGTTACTATGTTTATAGCATACTTGCAGCATTAAACATTCATTCGCACACACACACACACACACACACGCACACACGCACACACGTGCACGCACACACACACACACACACACACACACACACACACACACACACACGCACACACACACACACACACACACACACACACACACACACACACACGCACACACACATAGTTTGTGGCTATAACTTCCTCTGTCACTCACACACATTTTTAACCACAGACATGTATACTTTATAAATATATATATATATATATATATATATATATATATATATATATATATATATATATATATATATATATAAGCATACATACTCCCATGCACACACGCACACGTCGATCTTTTGGTCTCCTCCCCACAGCTTCCCTCTCTCTGCATGTTCGACTACACTATACAACAATTCAGCCCAATTTGCTTACCCCATCTGGCTCAGTACTTCACCTTGGTCTTGTGTATTTCACTAAACCTTTAATTTCATGTGTCACACAAGGTTTGACACATCTTGTTTCATAACATTTTATAACGACGATAAGTCATAAGTGCTTTATAAGCCTTTGGTTTAAGAAGTAATCACTTACAATGCATTAATTTGTAAGCCTTTAGTTAACGATTAACTAATCATTAAAAAAACGAATGTACATTTGTAGATGGTTAAAAAGTGCTTTGTTGAAAGCTATTTAAGTAGCAGGTGTGATATGGACTATCCTTTGCAAACTATGGAGAAGGTACCGGACTATGAATGCAAACAAATGCCCTGAAGCAGCCACTTGCAGAGCAGACATGTTGACCTCTTATTGTCCTATTGCTATTGTTTGTTTTATTATTTCTGGGGCAGAGTTTTTTAAAACGATTTATTATGAGAGAGGAAGTTGTAATGGCCCTGTTATGGCTGCATAACTCTGTTTTGCTGCATAATGAGTGTAATCATTCTGGAAGTTGCTCAGACCAGCATAGATCTAATTAAAGAAGATGAAGGGATACCATAAGCCACTAGCTACAATGCTCCGATGTTTTCCTTGTTCTGCGTTTGTATGATGGCTAACTAGTGTGTGTATGTGTGTGTGTGTGTGTGTGTGTGTGTGTGTGTGTGTGTGTGTGTGTGTGTGTGTGTCTTTCAAAGTGCATGTTTTCCTTTGTATAATTGATATACTCCTATAATGTAAACTCAATTGTGTGAGACTGCATTTCCTTTTCTTTGCAAGTGTGTATGTGTGTGCATGGGTTTGTGAGCCAAGGCAGCAGCTAGCCAGATAAATGTGCATAAATGTATAACAAAGAAAAAGTCATAGCCTATTGAAAATCGAAATTTAACCATTGTATGTTGTTTTTTAATCTGATATAGCCACTCTAACACAACATTGGAGTTTTCAAAGAAGATAGAAGTGACATCGGTTGAACTCAAGTTAATAATGCGCGTATTCAGCAACGTCAAGCTGAGGAGATTGACCAGCATCCACAGCACGCCCGTACACAGCAAGACATGGCTAAATAGGTCAGGAGAAAAAGAGGGGTTATTCTGGACGAGAGCCATCGCTTTGGTGTTTAGATCTTTGGGAGAAGCTGTCCTCACTCTGGTCCTGCGGGGCAGGCTGTGAATGTAAACCGCTAGTGTTTGTGTTTGTTAGTTAGAGCATGAGAGGGCTCTGCGAGTGTCAGGAATGCCAAAGAACAAAAAGCTGAGGCACTCGTAAGATATTGTTCTGTGTCTGCAGCGCTTGGCCGATTTGCAACATTCGAAGGAGAAGTTGCTTTTTGTACCCACAGTGGTTGTGTTTCACCAAATGCATTATTTTCGTTGTCGGTTTTGTTTTTCGGAAAATACAAATCCAATGCCGCTTTCCTTCGTTCCTTCACTTTTAGGTGCTTTGCGGCCGTCAAGGTTATGAAGATCCTCCGGGGGTCCCAGCGGAGGAGCAAGCTGTCAACACTGGGCTTAATCTGGTGAACACCCCCGGTCCCCATCCCCGACCCCCCTCCACCACACTCCCTGATCCTCCCGGCCCATCTCACCCCCGAACTCCTTTACCCCACCTCCACCACCACCTACCCCTCCGTCTCTGATGGCTCCTTGGGGCAGACCCAACCTGAGCCTCCACTGCTGGATGTGTGTGTGGTCGGCGGTCACATCAGCAACATCCGCAATGGCGTCTGGGTCAACCGGGGCAGCAGCCGCAGGTGCTGCGGCTCTCAGCCTCCCTCGCGACAATGCTGGGGGCCCGTTGGATTGGCTGCTGTCGGACAAAGGCCCCTTCCACCACTCGCCGGATTACATGGACTTTGTGGAGAAGAACCGGCAGGGCTTCTCTACCAGATATAAGATCTACAGGTGAGCGGGCGCAGAGTGGCAGTTTAACTTTAGGATGTGTGCATGGGCTGGTGGATGCGGAGTGTTGTAACCGTGGAGATCAGACGAAGCAGCCTCAAGTCTGCAAGGGCTTTTTGTTTTCAAAGGTACAGAAAGCTACAAGACTCATCTGGTTATTGATTGATTTTTTTGTTCTCCAACTCTCGGTCCGGGAGCAGATGAGAGTAGAAGAGAAGAAACATTGACTTGCTGTGTTTCAAGCATATGCATATATCAAGCATATATGAGCATTTTAAAATTGAATTCACTAGATAGATAGATGGGAGTTCCATGCCTAAGGGAATTTTTGGTTGGTGTTAAACGTGTGAGTATGTCTTAAACCCAGAATTTCTTTCTCTTTCGTCCCCGTTCCAAAATAATAATGAAATTCAGATAAAGATTGATATCTATTGTATATAATGCTGTAGCTGTTCTTCACCAAGCAGATTTTGAATGTTTTGCTCTGATTCAAATCAAGGTTGTGATTTCTTTCATGACGATGTTAGTATACCTGGGGTCACTTGGTCCTGATGTCGAAGTGACACAGCCACAGCGTGTGTTTCGATGGATGGCAGGGCTAAGGTTCCCGAAGACTTTTAGTGTAACGCAATGTGTTGTGCATTTCATATAAATTGGTCATTATATCGCTCACTCAGCAACACAGAGTTGCTGAATATAAACAATGGAAAGTCGGACTGGACCGTAACCATGGGGATAACCCCAAACCCCCTTCCCACCCTACTTAAAATTGCTTTTCCAAAATATGTTTTTAGGGTTTTTGTGTTGAATTCGATATGATACGAGGGGTTTACTTATTATTTAAATCCTTAGTTTTTTACTTTTATAGAAAGAAGTGAATGTCGCTCATCCATCAAGGTGAATGTGGCAACACACACCCTGTTGCCACCTCCACCAGATTAGACGATCCCAGTGTAACGTTGTCCATTTAACAACTATCCCAGGTTCATTCCGAGATGTTCATCTTGTCAAACCACACAGTGTGACACATAAAAAAGGAAAACATAAAAAGATTGCGTCTGTGCCAGCCTGAAATTAGTGTCAATAGACTGCTGAAGGATTTTGAACGTATTGATGAGACTTAGAGATGCATTTAGCCAGAAATCAATTTTTTTTTTGTCATTGTCAGTCTCTGTATTATAGATTATAGCCGATGGAAATTGTATGCGAGGGAGAGAAATTGCACTCCATTTCAATCAGGCAAGGTGAATTAATTAATTGAGATGAAGTAGGCTGCAACTGAACTATTTTTATCCATCAGGGTCCAATTACCTGCATTGTCAGATAGATGGAATGTCCTTTTTCAGGGAGAAAATGAAGAGCTACGGATGAATTGGAGTGTAATATTGATCGGGGCACAAAAAGCGTTTTCTCTGAAATTATATTTGATCCATAGTATTATAAGATTGAATAATATACATATATAATATAAATATATATATATAATATCAATTATTTCCTAGTCTCATATCATAAATTAAACATGCATTCCATTAGCAGTGAACATAAACTAGAACTTGAAAAAGGTATATGCTTGTCTGAGACCATTAATAACGCGCCATTGTCATAGCTTTGATTCTGATTTCCAATATTACAGTAACCATTCTTTGGCTTGGTGTTGTCAGGCTCAAATGTTGTTGGCAGTCAGTAATCACATGACAACGGGCACATGGCGGGACAGGTGTGATTAATGTCCTGTGATTTATTACAGGGAGGAACATTTCTCCTGGGGAGCTGTATATTATAACTTTAACTGCCTTCAAGTTTTTTATTCCTTTCTCCACACCCAGTCCTTAGGGGATGGAATGCTGATTGTGTCAGGTGATCAGGTGAAATACGCTGATTGGTTGAAAGGGAGAAATGATGACTCGTCAAGATGACAATGCGGTCTGACTGAGGCATCAGGCTTGGGAGCAATTAACACTGATGGCATCGTAACTCATGCCTATTGTCGTTTGGAGGGAACAAGATTCAGGCCACTGTAAAATATACAAAGTGAATGGACGGGTGGACGGGAGGTCTCAGACACCTATGGATCACTGCAGGGATGCTTTATGGCCCTTGGAAATTGGCCGCTTCATTCAGGATGTTTAATTAGTTTTTTTTTCTTCTTCCTTTATTTTTTTTTTCGGTTCCAGGAAAGGCAGTGGCCCTCTGGAACCGAGCGGCATGGGCGGCAGCAAGATTAATAGTCTTATCATGTGGCCAAGTGATTAGTGAGCTCTTAATACTTATTACTCTGCATTATCACAGACTCCCGTGAGAGGCTTCCGTCAGCTGCACGGTTGTGTTTGAGGCTCCTTAGATTACCACAACACAGCCTTGATTAATTGTGATGGTATTAAAAAAAAAGAAATTGTGAAAAAAAGTAAACATTTAAATCTTCCCAAATTGAAATCCAATTGAATTCCGGCCCAATCCAGTTCACATGCCACAAACGTAAGTCAAACGCATTAATCTGGTGAAAAGGGCTACATTCTGCACTTTTGCATTGTAATGCAGTTCATTCATCATAGGCCTTCAAATGTCACTCTCCGATCCAATGCCATGTCTCCATTCTCATGGAGGCACGCGCTCTCTCACACACACACACACACACACACACACACACACACACACACACACACACACACACACACACACACACACACACACACAGACACCCACACACACACACACACACACACACACACACACACACACACACACACACACACACACACACACACACACGTGCACACGTGCACACAATACACAATCAATGTCACTGCAGTGTTCTCACATCCCTTTCTTTACTGAAAGAATAGTTAAAATCAATGGTTCACACCTTATTAACACCATTTCGAGATTTGTAACCAAAGTCGTTTTAATTCCCTTTAGAATCGCCACATTATCTGGCAAACCATATCTCCCTAACACTCCATATCATTCCCGACATATTTCAATGAAGAATTGCAAATGGCATTAGAATACATACCGAAGCAGGCAATTACAGAGTCAGGAGTGCCATTACTGCCGTGCAAGAACTGCACTGCAACTGACATTAATAATAGCCATACCTCTGGGTTGACTAATTAGAAAAATATATTTGAATTTTCTGAAGCCTTGGCCCTCAAGCAGACCATGACATAATATATACAATAATACACAATGCACCAGTATAAGCAGACCAAATCAGGCTTAACATCTCTATATGTGGGTCAAATCAATTGCCGTAGTCGATCGCAAAAGGTTTGGTGCTAGCAGCTTCGGATATTCTTCATGCTGCTGTTTGTTTGAGCGGAATTTTTTTGACGGCCCATTCCTCAATAAAAAGGCCCCATAATTTCTACGGCTAAACCAGTTGAGCGTTGATTGAAAGTGACAATATTATTTTCGCTCCGGACCGGTTGTCCTCCTGAGCATGCTGGATCTCTGCTAAATCCTAATAAAGGCTCGATGACAGGAGAAGATGAATTACCAGTAGTGGTGCTTCTGGTTAAAGTAGCGTGAGGCATTCCCGAGAAAATGAATGCTGTAATGAACTTGCACCTTCTCCATTCCTCTCCCTTCAATTTCTTTCCTCCTCTCACTGATTGAGTTTGAAAGATTTTTTGAATCAAGTGCTCTGAAAAAATCAAACAATGCTGTGTGTTTGCATATGTATGTTTGTGTGTGTTTGTATGTCTGTGTGTGTGTTTATGTGCGTGTTCGTCCTCCTCAGTGTGACAACACGCGTGCCCCTGTGCACCTTCGTGCATTTGTCCAACGGGGCACCCGCACACACGCGCACACACACACACACACACACACACACACACACACACACACACACACACACACACACACACACACACACACACACACACACACACACACACACACACACACACAGAATTGTTGGAAGGGAAGACAATGTGTGACTGCACATATGCGTTCACATAATGTGCGTGTGTTTGTGCTCTGCCTGCATGTTTCTGGAGATCCACCACTAGAGTTGGTGTGACTATGGCTTCCACTGGGCCAACACAAAGTGGGCCTTCCGTTCAAACCACCTGTCCATTGGAATCATTGCCAGCCCTAACGCCTCCCTTGCAGCCCCTGCAGGGAACCAGCAGAAACAACAGCAGGCTTTTGGCTGATCGCAGGGCAGTCGCATGCCAACATTAAAGGGGACCAGTCAAGCTCTGCTATTGTCTTACATTAGGAAGTACTGCTTCATATGCGTGGTGTGTAGAATCCCAGTCTGCCATATCAACTCTGTATCCAAGCATAAATCCTTGATAGTCTTACTAGTGGCATCAGCAGCCCGCCACAATAGCAATATTGCCTTGCAAAATGTATATATTTCGTTCCCTATTAAAAATGGGTAAATCCTATTTAATTGTAAAGCTGCCCGCAGCCCATTGATTTGTTTAGACCGTCCTCGCCCCACTCTCGTTCTCTCTCTCTCACAAAAATGTTGACAAAGGCCCCGTCTCTGAATAGCCCATCCCCCCGTGATAGGTCTGAATCAAAACATGATCATGCAAGGAAGGAAGAGTCTCTGGCCGAAATCCTGAAAAGAATCAATCCATAGTTCATAAATGATTTTCTTAAGGGACGCAGGAAAAACATTAAAGATCGAATGAAATACATGGTCCCAATCTCAACGAGGACTAGTGTACTGGTTTAGTAAGCTTTTCTTTGGGGGGGGGAAGTCCGAGATAGTTTCCACTAATGTAGCCTACACATAAATAGTCAGTTCAACCTATTATACAGTCTACGTGAATGATGTTCCCACTGGTGCTCCACTGGCCATGCATTTAGTAAGGCTATTGTTTAGGGCAGTGTTCATTACATTTTGCTTATTGTGTTAACATTTTGACGCAGTGGATCTAATCCAGTGGGAAAAAATGGACGTTGTCCTCCAAAAAAATCGAGGATCAATGATGTTAATCGCCCTCTTTTCATCTTGTTTCTATCCAATGCGCCTTTGATTGGGCAAAGATTGTAACAAATCCAAAATAAGTTAATCAACTTACTAACATTTTGAAGTATCACACCGCCATTGACATTCAAATAATATGGATTCATTTATTTTTGACAGAGGAATATTCCACTCTACATGACTGACAAAAATGTGAATGAAGTTTAGTAAATAAAGACCGTTGCTTCAACAGCATTGAAGGGGTAAATGTTATTTGCTAAAATTAATAACCTATATAGTCAAGATTTTTTAATCTGATGCACCTGTAGCCTTAGAGCAACAGGCTTGATAAAACTAATGACTTGGAGCGTACTCCCTAAAATCAGCTCTGTGGTGAACCCCATTTAATTTCCTTCTCTCCTTCCAGGACAAACCATTTGCTCTATCGGGGGTTTAAGATAAGACGGGGCCAGCTTATCACAGTCGACGATAACGCACGAAAAAAAAGAGCGAACTAACAGGATTTCTGCGAAAACACTTTCTATAGCTACTTTCTAATAGCTCTGTGTACAGATACAAACACACACGCACACGCGCAACAGACACATACACACACACAACCTATTTTTCCATCCCTCTCTCTGTACGTGGTGTGTCTTTGAACTACCTCCTCCACTTTGCAAGTTGGGACTTGGGAGAGTGTGTAGTGTCCCAGTTGAAGAGGTCATTTATTTGTATGCCATGCAATAAGGTGAGGATTAATAGCTACACCAGGTACATCTGACCGAGAGATTTGTCATGGACCTTTGTCTAAATCGTACATTGTCGGCAGAAAGGTCAATGGGGTACCTCATATCCATTAAGTTCAAACTGAACTTTCCACTCCCTTCCCCATTACACCCACACATGGAAAACCTCTTGTATGATACCGCGTTAACTTCTCTTTACAAGGCAGCACCAGAATGAAAAGAAAAAGTGTTGCTGATTTGATGCCTTAGCTGAGAAAAATGGTTCCCTCCACCTTCACAAAAAGTGTTGAAGGTGTCTTTGAGCGAGAACTCCTTCACCCCTTTTACCTCCACAGACCAGCAGATACTCGCTGCCGTGCTATGAGTCACACTTTTCCATCAGTGGTGTGTGGAGTCCACCTGTGCTGGAATGAGGCAGAGGAGGTTGAGGACATAACCTTGGTCATCCGTGGCTGATAGGAAAGAGTTTTAGAGTGGGCTCTTAATATATACGTACACTAACAGCTTTTGCAATGATGCATGGATGTGTGTGAAATGGGTTAAATGTTTACATTTCAAATGGAACATTACATTAGTATTTACAAAGGTCATGGTATTAGTGTTGTTATTTGTAGTCGTACAGTCGTAGTAGTGTGTTTAGATAGTAGGGCTGCAAGAAATTGTTACTGCCATTGTCAAATCATCAAACAATTTCTTTATGTATTATTATATTTTCCCATATTCTGTAAAATGTCCTAAATAACAGCAATTGTGGTATCTTTATCCGACAAGGATCAAGGAAAAACGAATCTATTAATTTTGTATTCATCTTTTAAGCATATTTGAATTTAACTGCAAAGTTAAGCTGCAAATTATTGTTATTTGAACTTGAAAAATTACTCGACTGATTTATCAATTACAAAAATTAGGCCTTGGTTACACTTATGTTATTCTTTCTGTTTAAATGGTCCGATAGTTTATATATAGTCAAAAGACCTAGATATTGGGCAGTCATGCATTGATGTTGAGAGGCTATTTAAAATAGGTCCATTCAATACAAGAAGCAGCTGGTCCGGGTAGGCGGAGTTCGTTCAAGTTCTGACCGTACGGCAGGAACATCCAGATATCTCAATTTAAAGTGAAATGGGTAGTAGCATATCGCCGCTGTGGTGTACAAATAAAAAATCACACATCTCAATGGCAGTTTATTCAGTTTGAAGGGCGTTTTGTTTTTTTGAAGTTAGAAAGACATTGAATATTCAACAGACATTCATGTGAATTAACGATGTGACCCGGGTAACTAAAGACACAATTACCAGTGTGAGTCCCAGTGTGTCTAGCGGTGCATACTTGCCGAGGAGATGGAGGACAATCCTTGTGGGCTCAGTGGAGGCATGGGGTGGTGGTTTAATGATGGAGCCTGCATTTTGCCCGCATCGTGCCCAGATTGCTGTCTACACACTTATGCAATCCGATCACAAGGCTTGCCTGACCATCTCGGGATGTAGTCTAGCTCATCGGATGACAGTGTGAGAAGGATCTGTTCTGGGACTGCCCGGACCAGTTAATGCCTCCTGTTTCTATTGGATGAAAAGTCACACTGACATGACAAATGTAACGAGTCCTTAGATTCGATTACATTTCTGACGATCGAATAATCAACTGCAGCTCTGATTGATAGATCCAGTAGTGTTATCAGCTGTAGTAGTTATAACCTTTCATTACCGTTTCATCTTTTTTTTTTTACTTTTCAGGGACCATGCAATTCCCACTTGCACACGATAAAGCTTCAATTTGGTACCCTGTCAGGGATGCAATAATACATGAAATGATCATCGGAAATCTTGCATATGGGGCTTATTCCATCACCCTAAGTTAAATATGAAAAACATTTCTGTTCAAACAACCTCTCTCTCACTAGCAAGAACAAGGTGAGGATAGACATGCGGCCTAGGACAATGTTTAATAGAAAAGTGTATGGATGCCTGTAAAAAAACAGATACAGGCTCGCTCAATGAGCTCTGCTACAGGTTTAAAGCCTCAACCATGACATCACAATATCTCGCTTATGTTCTCCTCAATCTAGATTAACTATAATATATACTAATAATCACCAAAGTGATTTATATTATAATTGAATAGGACTTTGGTAATAGGTCTGTCTGGCATTTTTTATTATCTTGTCTACCATTTGATGTTAATATACAGTAGCTGAAGCTTATTTAGACTGTTCTTATTAGGGTTGACTTCAGCTGTAGTTTCAGTGTAAGCAGTGACATTTATTGTGAAAGATAAAATGTAACCACATTCATGCGTGTATGTTGACAGATATAAAATATCAATATAATGAATTGTGAATGTGTGTGTGTGTGTGTGTGTGTGTGTGTGTGTGTGTGTGTGTGTGTGTGTGTGTGTGTGTGTGTGTGTGTGTGGGGTGGGTTGTTAAATGTTACTTAATCTATTCAATGCGTACCATATGTCAAGGAATCTTTTTTTAAAACAAAAAAACATTTAGTTCTGGCTTTTCAATTTAAGCTTTGCATCTAATCATGACAATGTAATAGCCTTTGAAAGGTAGTATAAGTAGTGCAAGTATAGATATAAATAAACAGCAGTTATCGTTTTGTGTAACAACATCAATGCATATCTAAATAGCCAATGGATATTTAATTTAATTTAATAAACAAATAATACACATATATATATATTTGTATGTCTATAATTATTACCATATAGAAAAATAAAGCTGTGCATATCAGAAAACCACAAACACAATTCTGCTGATGCTACACTATTCATATGAATATAATTCAAAAATAATTTTGTAATTACATTTAATTGAATAAAGTTTCTTAACAAATTCGGGGTAAAATTATATTCGTAGAAGTCAGTTAAAGGATAAACAGAATCTTGTGCATTACAAAATACAGCATATATAATTGTTTTGTAAAAGCTGGGAAGGTGTCATGCAAGCACAGAAGTCCTTGATTTATGTACCAAAAGCCATAATTGTATATTGTATATCTCCCCAAAGAATTGTGGTTATTTGACTTGGACATAGCAATGATTTTGCGCTGTGCAGAAATAAACCATGGCTGCGACAAGCTGTGTGGACCTCAGACATCCCACTTTAACTCATAGCTTGCTAATAGTTTACACAATAACAGAATCCACAAGAACACAATCTGTGAAGAGGAGATATGAAGGAAGAAATCTTCTGTGCCTTTAGAGCAGACAAAGCTACAAAAAAACAAATGCCATAAATTTGGCATTTGGATTTTAATTTGCGGTTGCCCAGAGCCACACAATGTAGATGATTCATGTTCGGTTCCCATGACTCATAACATTATCATCTCATAACTGTTTTCGGCAATCAAAAACGTCTACTTAAAACGAAATAACCACTGAAGGACTAGTTATTTAAACATCGTATGAGATACACTTTACAGAAAAAATAAGATAGAGGAACATTAAGTAAATAAGCTGCTGATGAGATTATGGTTTGCTTCAAAAACGTATCAGAGAATATGCTGGCGTTGTATCTTCCCGCTCATGTTCTTGGGCTTTCGGGTTGTTAAATCCATGTAAGGATGTCTCTCACTTTCAGTGTGTACAGTACCTTACTAAATGCTACTAGGATGTTTCCTCAGCCTCCCAAAGTCCCGCGCTTCTCTGTATTTTTCACCCCCTCTGTCCCTGCTTTACATAAGCACCTCTCTCTGACTCTGTCTGCTCCCCGAGTGACCCTTCACATTTCCTGCGGCTGTTGAGAATTTTAAGCTAACGACCGTGTTGTGTGACATAGCATCTGGCCCCGTGCGCTCACCTCCTCTTCCCCCTCACTATAGGCACACATTAATAAAAAACATGCCATTAATGCCAACCACTGGTGCCATTTCCCTTTTCCCCCTTGCATACCTTCTCAGGGAATTTGGGCGATGGAAGGTGAACAACCTGGCAGTGGAAAGGAGAGAATTCCTGGAGTCTCCGCTCACTTTGACACCCGAGTTCGTCAGGAACATTCGGATGCTGGGTCGCAGGCCCTCCACCCAAATGATCACGGACAACCTCATCAGGAAGTATGGGACCCATTTCCTGCTGTCAGCGACGCTAGGAGGTAAACACAGAGGATTGTATGGATTCACTTTAAGAAGGTTGAGTGTTGCATGTGTAAGGCTACCAAGCTCCCCCGAGGGGTCATAATAACATAAAAAATGTAATGTTTAAATCCGTGAGCACAGATTAGTAAAGTGTGCGGTCAGATTGGTAAAACTTGCGAACGGATTGGTAAAGTGTGTGCACAGATTGATAAAGCATGGATTTGCTATCCGCATGCCTTTTGTGAAGCAAATCGACCAGCCTTGAATTACGATGATAACTTCTTCCAAGTACATCAGATTAATCTAGATTTAAATTTGAATTGGTTTTCATGTGAAAAGCACTAACAATGCACACAAAGCTGTGAAAGGTCTCATCTCATTTGCTAAATGAATAGCACTGATTTCATTATCATTAAAACTGCCCTTAAATCTAGATTAATTGTATTTAAAGTAAAGAAGTAAGTAGGAGGTAAGAAGCGGTCAACGTGGTCCAAGGCAGGTCCATTTACTGAAGTAAAAGATCCATGTGGTCCTCTGAGGGCACACTTTACCAATCTGTGCTTACACTTTACAAATCTGTTCATACGCTTTACTCATCCATACGCACAGATTTACACTTTATTTTTTTATCAAGGGGTGCTCTGTACAAACCCTTATTGGGTTTGCTAATTGTACCCTTCGGAATAAGCCCACCAAACTCTGCACTCTGCTCTTCGGAACATTTCTTGTGAGCTAATTATGCATTTGGGACCAGATTCTTTTCCACTCAAATGTAGATGTTGCAGACCCCAGAGTGGCAGATCCTATATTTTTTCTTTCATTTAAGTTAATTAAAACTTGCAGTCTGAGGTGTTACCCACACAGGAAACCGACAAATAAACCCGGTTCGATACGATAAGTCAAAACAAGTAACTCAATAGCAAATCACAGGACTGTGGCAAAAAATAATGTGTCATTGCATTGCAGAGATCTGTGAAAAAGCCTTCACATCTTTAACATGTTACCATCCATAGCCAAACACACACACACACACACACACACACACACACACACACACACACACACACACACACACACACACACATTAATAAATAAAGGCCAAAAAAAGGCCCACTCGGCCCACATTTAGCACTCTTCAACAAAGCCTGCTTTAGCTTGGACTGCTGCTTTTGAAAAGTTGTGCTTGCAACCAGCACAAATAAGGCATCTTTGGCTGTCTGGCATATCGCCCATTCTTTGTTGAAGAAAGTATAGAAAAATGCAGAATTTGTCGCGCCTTGGGCTTTGACCAGAAATGTGCTGTTCGGATTAAAAATTGATTGCTTCAGTGTCGACAAATGTATAAACTTCATGAAATGTGTAAACGGCACATAGAATGAAAGACACAACTTGAGCTGAACACTACCGCTTAAAATTGTGCGTAAATCATGGAAACGTTTTAAGTTTATTCAACCACTAGCACAAGAAAGTAGCACAACCGGTGCTCAAAGCAGCAGGAAAGCCAACATCCTGTTATTGTTGCTGGTTGCTACTAAATGGGGCATTTTTGGGGTTCATGGTTTCGTCATCCGCAATCAAAATATTTCTCATCTAATCCTCTGCAGGTAGGTGTGAAAATGTGACAAATGTTATTTTCTTACCAGAAATTTGTGTAAAACAAACATACACTAACATTCACCTTGACCCCAAAGCTAATGCCATATAATATTGTGCATAACTTCATTACTAAATGTTAATTAATTGTTAATTAGTGTTCGGTTATGGTAATGTGTTACCCCAGAGTTTAATGTTTAATGCTAGGTACTATACTGTTCATTATGGCACAGAACTGGTCAAATTATACTTTGATCTTCGAACCAAAATTATAACAAAGAGTAATACAAAATAACTTGACTTGAATTTGTTGCTTCAAGGATAAGAAGCATCTTCATGGTAATGTTTAATACCGAAGTCTACATAACAAAAGAGTTTGCAGCTTTGGGGAAAAATAGCCTAATATTTGTTCATCCCACTGACCTATTAAAAAATTGACATAACCAGATGATTCATGATTCTATTGTTAGCCTTCCAAGCTATGTGGCAAGACTGTCTCCTTGTTGCATCTCACTTCTGCATAATTGCAGAACTTCCTTGCAATTTAAACAAGTTATTAGGGCAAAGTCTTCTACGTATACGGCCACTTAAAATATCTGACGGATGGGAACCATTCATGGATTGTCAGAATACAGCTATTGACTATTTTGAAGTATTTTATTGGGATCAACAAAAGACAGTTGATCACATTAATCCCTACTTAAAGGATAGATATGTACCATTTACGCATGAAAATATCAAAAAAGGACTAGACCTTTGTTATGAGTTTTGTTGAGGGGTGTACTTAGGTAAGATTATCCAAATTGTGTCCAACAATTTTCAAACCCAGAGAAATCTGTAGTTTAACTCAGGGTAACGGTTCATTACATTTGTTCACACGTCAATGTGTGAACATCGATACGCCATGTAACCCCTAACTGTCCGCAATCGATAGTGTTTCCCATATATTGACAATTTCTGTTAAATGGGTGAAATCGTTTCTCATTGCAGAGCAGCGCACAACACATTGATTCCCTCTCGCTCTCTCTCTCAGCAACACACTGACAGCAGACCTTATTTGAATAGCCTTCCCCTCCGTGCACACTCTGATCAAAACATGACCATGCGCGGGATATCAATAATTGTTGTTGGATTTTCCCCACAGTGAAGAAGGCTGACCGAATTCATTAATAGACTCAATCTGGAGTCATCATGCATTCGTTTTTTCGTGTATTTGTTTTGGATTTGGTGTGAAAACAGCCTGCGATCATTTTTGACAATTGTACACATGTGTGAAGCCGGTTTAATCTCTGCTATACAGACTATTTAAAATTTGGTTCAACAATATGTTATACAATCTATGGTTGTAAAACCTGCACCGGAGCTCCATTGGCCTTGCAGTTTTTAACCTGCTTATTTCTGTTCTAGGGAGATACACTTCTATACGCACAGCACATTTTGAATACCTGTTAAAGGGTTTTAAGTAATAGGTCATAGTAACATAGGACTGTACATTACTGATGTTGCGGTTGCCAATGTCAATGATGTTGGTTGTGCCACCAAATTTAATAACACCTTTACCAATCGTCATTCTTCCAGTAAGATCGTTTTTTAAAAGTCTCCCTCCAAATGTATCATTATTATTATTATGATTATTATTGTTATTTTATTCGTATTGCTAGCTCAAGTACTCGCAGAAGTCAAGGAGACGATGTAGACCTCCTTGATACTTTTATTATTGTGTACAGTGCTGCACATCAACCCGGTCCGCTGCTTAAGGTTGACGGTTCAGATGACCTTTCTATGGGTTAGCCTTTGGTTAGATACATTTACTGTATGGGTTCTGTGTCCTATGCCAGTTGCACTGGTGCATGGATGCTTGCGATCCGTTTGGTGCATTGGATCACAATTGATACATAGGCAGATACAATCCAATGAGTACATTTTAATACATCATATACAATTTAATGAATTTGTTTGTTAAAATGCGTCACATGGTCCTCTTTTTGCTGGACATGGTACTAATAGTTAAATAAATCAGGACTGTCCCACACAAATCTGTACGTTTGGCTGCCCTAAAATATTTAAGAAAGGAAGCAAACTAAAAGATTATTCTCATAAATATATAGGCCTTATGACATTTAATCAGCTTCATCACAGTCAAATACAGCACAAACCTGCGTAGCCCCCTCAACCTGAATGCACTGTGCATGCCCTTCTAGGTTACGAGCGTAACTGCTGGACATAAGCTAACACATATATTTAATTCACTGTTATCATTAATTCCAAATCTTACACGATTGCTGAACTCCACATGTTCTCTTGATTTTCTTATTTTTTGTCATTTAGAAAATAAATTGAAAACTCCAAATTAACCATTGAAAGAGAAAATAAGGAGAACCAAATTTTCTTACAAGTAAACACAATGATTAAACATGATAATTAAAAGTGCACCTTCACTCATTCAATATTTTGTCCGATGTATTGTTCACCCCAGAAACAATACCAGTTAGCTTGAAATAGCCTGATGTATTGTTCCCCCTATGCAAGGGGCACGTAAACAAATTATTTATAGACTTAGCTATGCCCATAATCTTGTTAACCTTTTGCTATGCAAAACAAAACAAACTAGAACAAATTAGCTCAAAGTCGACATCACCATCTGGCTGGGCTTTACAGAAAGTGTAGGATACCACCAATTGATGTAAATGAACAAAGGAAAATACCTTGTGCGAGACATGATTTTTAACTCGTTATCTGAAATCATAAAGTGTTATTGATCACCTTATTGATCGATGCATTATTTTATCTCTGTATGCCCAGTCAGAAACTCAACATACTCAACACAAAGACACATATACTAGACTACAGGTAACCTGTAGTCATAATATGCAGCGACACCAACACAAATATACAATGATTAAACACGATGCAGAAGATGCCATGGTATCCAATCCACGAGACAACCAGAGCCACAGTCATCTTTAAAAATGTATCCTCTGCCTAAAATTTCTAAACACTTTATTACCAACGAGCCTCATGTGATTTCCCCTTTGACACCCTTATGCGGCAGGAGAGGAGGCTCTCACAATATTTGTGGACAAAAGGAAGCTGAGCAAGAAAGCCGAGGTGAGCGATTACTCGGGCAACTCCTCGGCGGTGACCCTGGAGGCCCTGCACCAGCTGGCCGCCTCCTACTTCATCGACAGAGAGAGCACCCTGCGCAAGCTGCACCACATCCAGATCGCCTCCACGGCCATCAAGGTAAAGCTAACCGCTAATCTCTAACCTCCGAAATTAGCTGCTAACGACAGCCGCTAATGCTAGCCCCTACATATGTCAGTCTGTGCGTGTGCGATGACTAGGTGGAGGGGGACATTGGGGTTGTAAATGACAGCGTAGATGGTAGGCGGACATACCGATGAAGGCAATAACAGCGGAGCAGTGAGCAGCGGAGAGGGAGAGGGTGTGGGGTTGCAGGACTGCGACCCCCCCATGGGATGTGGTCATTAGACGCTACTGAGCACAACTCGCTGAAGTTAGCTTCAGCATACATGCTCGGGGAAAAATAGTAAAAAGACAAATGATCTTGGTAAACTGGGGGCACGTGATTGATTTTTCCTCCCCATGGTCACTTTTAGATAGCATAGGTTAATAAGGTGATTGAGGAGAAGAGGACTGCGTCAAGCAACCCCCCCTCCGGCTGCCCTTCTCGTCCTACAGTTTGTGATACAATGGCTATCTACCATAGCATGACAGATGGATGGTCCATTGACCCCTGGACCTGCATACACACAAGGCCCTTCAATAGCGCACACACACACACACACACACACACACACACACACACACACACACACACACACACACGCACACACACACGCACACGCACACGCACACACACAGCTAGAACCAACATCAATCACGTAAAAGTACATTGTTGTACCGGCCAGCCAACGTCTAATTGCATCTTATGCAACCAAACGGAGGCCTAAGTACGATTATTAGGTGGAAGAGAAAGCTGGTAAACATGGGACAATCCCAAACTCCATGGAAATACTGAATATTGTCTTTTGCATTGTGCATCATGCATTCAAAATCTCATACAAAGCAATTAATACTTGGTCTTACACACACTATTATAATCCCGCATATACACCACTATACTCATACACATACACTATTACACTCCTTTTACATGCATGTATGAGAGTGTATAGTAGTATATGTGAGAAAGTATAGTAGTGTATGTGAGAGAGTATAGTAGTGTATGTGAGAGAGTGTAATAGTGTATTTGAGAGAGTATAGTAGTGTATGTAAGGGAGTGTAGTTGTGTATGTGAGAGTATACTTTGTTTATGCAAGAGAATATAGTAGTGTGTGTGAGAGAGAATAGTAGTGTGTGTGAGAGAGTATAGATGTTTATGCAAGAGAATATAGTAGTGTTTGTGAGAGATTATAGTTGTTATGCAAGAGAGTATAGTAGTATGTGTGAGAGAGTATAGTAGTGCTTGAGAGAGAGTTTGAATGAAACGGAAGTGGGTTTGAATAAATCTTAAGTGAGTTTGATTCCTCAGTTCCTGATTGGCTGACAGAAGAGGCGGTAGCTTCTGGCACTGAAAATACTGCGCCGTCATTTCACTCTTGAATCTCCAGCGATGTTGTTATGCTGCGTTTGGACCAAAAAAATATTTGGTCGCTTGTTCGCGTCGAGAGGCTTCCTCTTCTGGCCGCCAATTCATTCTCAACCATGGCCAGTTTCAACATGTCGTGGAATTACCAGAGACGTCGGTAAAACCAATGCATTCGTTTAGGATTCATAATATCATCCGTTCTATAAAATATTTTAATCTAGAACACTCCGTGAGCTCCGGAGTTCAATTGTAATGACCACGGAAGAGGCAGTGAATGAAGTATTGCTTAGACAGCGATTTATTAGATACCACCACTAACAAACCGTTGGAACACACACAAGACCGGTAACCAGGACAACGCTGGTGTTGTGCCAAAAAGTGATCAGCTGCCAGAAAGTGATTTCAGCCGCGGGAGCGCGCACAGCCTGTTAAAGCTAGGCAATATCGCCTTGAAACGTGTGTGCGGCAGCGAAGTCTGATCAGTCATACTAGTCAATAGGACTACAGGACTATTGTCCGCTGTATTAACACAGATATGTATTTTAAGGGGACAAGACATCGACGTTGTACGGGGATCGACGTCTGATCAGTCATACTAGTCAATAGCACTACGGACCACTGTCTGTGAGTCAATTATCCTTCTTTATGTTTTTAAACCAATTTAATCGAAATTATTTCTGTGTGTCTTTTTTATACAATAAAAAATGTATTTTCTTACTATGCATTATTTTCCCAGCTTATAGATTTTTCAAGAAGAAGTTTTTTTCTTCCCAAAATGAATTGATAACATTCATGAGTAGGTCCTATCACATTAAATAGATTAGGATTCAAACTGACACTATAACATTCATGTGGGCTATGTGGGGTAGATAAGAGCAAATCCAGTCTCTTTTATCAGCTGTAATAATTAAAGCGAAAATATGACACATTAGAGTCGTATCCTACTGCCAGAAAATGATCTCAAGCCCTCTCTTGGTACTGAAATGTTTTATATTCCTTAAAATTAGTTGATAGCATTCAGGACAATAGTCCTGTATTGCTATTGACTAGTATGACTGATCAGACTTTGCTGCTGCACACATGTTACGAGGCGATATAGCCTAGCTGTGCGTGCTCCCGCGGCTGAAATCACTTTCTGGCAGCTGAACACTTAATGGCACAACACCGGTAACCACAACAAATCCTGCGTAGCCGAATCCCGACGAGAGCTCCCCCGCTAAGGCCCGCCCCCATCTCCCAAACCCTGTGACGCTACAATCTTATATTATAAAGATAACTATATATTATATCATCTTATATTATTTAGAAATAGAGCTCCTGGACTCACGCCGGAGTTCCTAGGTTTCTAGATTAGAATATTTTTTAGAACGGGTGATATTATGAATCCTTAACGGCTGCGTCGTTTTTTCTGAAGTCTCTGGTAATTCCACAACACGTAGAGACCGGTCATGGTTGAGAATGAATTCGCGGTGACATGAGGAAGCCTTTCTCAAACTCAGGTGGCCACGTGAGCAGCATAACAACATCGCTGGAGATTCAAGAGTGAAATGACAGCGCAGTATTTTGAGCGCCAGACGCTACCGCCTCTTCTGTCAGCCAATCAGGAACTGAGGAATCAAACTCACTTCCGTTTCATTCAAACCCACTTCCGTTTCATTCAAACTCTCTCGCAAGCACTACTATACTCTCTCACACATACGACTATAGTCTCTCTTGCATAGTCTTGACTAGTATGACAGATCAGACGTCGATCCCCGTACAACGTCGATGTCACCTTAAAATACATATCTGTGTTAATACAGCGGACAATAGTCCTGTAGTGCTATTGACTAGTATGACTGATCAGACTTTGCTGCCACACACACGTTTTGAGGCGACATAGCCTAGCTTTTACAGGCTGTGCGCGCTCCCGCGGCTGAAATCACTTTCTGGCACAACAGCGGCGTTGTCGTGGTTACCGGTCTTGTGTGTGTTCCTACGGTTTATTAGCGGTGGTATCTAATAAATCGCTGTCTAAGCAATACTTCATTCACTGCCTCTTCCGTGGTCATTACAATTGAACTCCGGAGCTCCCGGAGTGTTCTGGATTAGAATATTTGATCGAACGGATGATACTATGAATCCTAAACAAATGCATCGGTTTTTGCGACGTCCCTGGTACTTCCACAACACGTAGAGACTGGCCATGGTTGAGAATGAATTGGCGGCCAGAAGAGGAAGCCTCTCTCAAACTCAGGCGACCACACGAACAAGCGGCCACATTTTTTTTTGGTGCGAACGCAGCATAACAACATCGCTGGAGATTCAAGAGTGAAATGACGGCGCAGTATTTTGAGCGCCAGAAGCTACCGCCTCTTCTGTCAGCCAATCAGGAACTGAGGAATCAAACTCACTTCCGTTTCATTCAAACCCACTTCCGTTTCATTCAAACTCTCGCAAGCACTACTATACTCTCTCACACATACTACTATAGTCTTTTGCATAACAACTATAACCTCTCAGACACACTACTATATTATCTTGCATAAACATCTATACTCTCTCACACACACTACTATTCTCTCTCACACAGACTACTATATTCTCTTGCATAAACAACTATACTCTCACCTACACAACTATACTCCCTTACACTACTATACTCTCTCACATACACTACTACACTCTCTCACATACACTACTATACTCTCTCACATGCACGACTATACACTCTCATACATACATGTAAAAGGAGTATAATAGTGTGTGTGTATGAGTATAGTGTTGTATATGCAAGATTTGTAAGACCAAGTATGAATTCTGTCCCAGGCGGCCCCTCATAGGATGAGTATTGTATGGTTTTGTATTGTTTTATATTATTTTTATAACTCTGTTTATTTATAAAGCACCAAGAGGACTGCAATCCAATTTTGTTTTCCTGTGCAATGACAATCAAGAATTATATTCTATTCTATTCTAAGTACAGAGCAATTTAAAGGATATCAGATTAAAATGTGTTTTCCTTTCCTGTTAATATTTCAAATCTTGCATTGTGAAGCATATCAGGGCATCTCTTCCCACTGGACTGGAGAATACATCTTTATGGATATTATGACAACGCTGCACACGCGGTATGCCATCACTTTAACACACCACCACATACAGTTGGAATTACATGAGGTTCCACGTCAACTTTTGAAGGGTCTGCATGACCTTCTGAAGGCCCCTATGAACCTTGATGGCCCACATGACCTTCTGAGGGCCCCTATGACCTTCTGAGGGCCCTAGGCCCTGACAGCCGGGTGAGGGATGCATGCTTGTCAGCAGCTGCCACAGTCCCATTCATCTCAGTCTGAAAGCACATGCCTTGGATCTTATTTTTTGAGGTGGGGGAATTCCTTATGTATGTGTAGAAAGACAAAGATGAGAGAAGATGGCGAAAGAGACAGCAAGAGATGGTGTCACGCTCCAAAGGCAGTCATCGGGCGTATCTGACAGGTGGGAGCAGAGGAGGACGAGAGAGCATCACCTCCATCACTGGGGAAGAGAGAGAGAGAGAGAGAGAGAGAGAGAGAGAGAGAGAGAGAGAGAGAGAGAGAGAGAGAGAGAGAGAGAGAGAGAGAGAGAGAGAGAGAGAGAGAGAGAGAGAGAGAGAGAGAGAGAGAGAGATATAACACATTCTCGGAAGATGTACATCATTTCCACAAGGTGTTGACCCACACAGTGGCAGACAAGTGCCACAGTCAAGGGCTCTTCTATGTGACTTTGGAATTGAACAAGATCAGCAGTGAGCGTGTGTGTGTGGGACGGGAAGCATTTTATTTTATTTTTAAGAACAAATGTTTTTTTTTTTTCTTTAACTGTTCATGGAATAAAAAACTGGTCTCTTAAAGGAGAGTTAGTGCATCTCTAGGAGCCAAGTGATCGCTCCAGATTGTTTGCACAATGAGTAATGGCCCCAGCTGTTGAGAGCGGTAGGGATCATTTGTGTTATGATTTGACAATTTCCCAGACTAAATCGATGTCGACTATATTTGCCGTGAGTGTCTTACAAAGAGTGATGAACGAGACTGGGGACAGGAACACGCAGAATCTTATTTTTTTTCATTTGATTTCAGGGTGATCATTTGGGTGCTAGCGTTGGCTCAATATAAGCGCTTACATATACCAGGGCCTCTATTGTTGATATCGGTGGTCCAAAGCTATCCACAGTTCACAGTACTGTCTGTATTTTTCAAGTTTGTGTTTTTTTTCTTATCCTTTATTTGGTGGGGGTAAATTACTTTTAACTATGTGTTTCCTTCCGTGCAATGTCCCGCCTTCAAAATCTTCAATTTGCATTTGTTTGAAAATGTCAATACAAATGTTTCAACATTGTATAAACTCTTTGGTGAACGGCCATATTGTTATGATTAAAACGGCGAAGTAGCTTCATTATGGTTATTTTCACAATCCCCCTACTTTGCTCTGAAATCTCTACAATGTGATACAGGTGGCCAATAATGTTCCAATAAATATGTTTTATATATGCCAGAATGTATCTGCAATGAATATGATCTGCTATAGAGAGCGGAAATTGAATCCTCTGCTCATCAGTCAACGTTTGCCGTATAGCAATATCGTATGGCATATCAAATAACGTCTCAGAGATTCAATATTCAAGAGCTTTGGAAAATCCACCCATGTATCTAATTTCCTCACATCCGTATCAGCGGTAAGACTCCACCGTGGCCAAAACAAGGGATTCACAATGGCATGTCAATATCTCACCACAGGAAGAATGGCACCAAGGTGGACTCAATTTCCCCCATTCTAAAGAGCATATTTATTCTTCAACAGCCTCCCCCCCCATCCTGCAAATCCCTTCCTCCTGGATTTGAAAGCTGATTATGGAGCTCTATTCAGTTTTTTTCCCTCTCTCCCTCCGCAGAGACACAGTGCTCATCTGGGCTCCCAAGTCCCTCCAAGCCCTTCATGATTGTCTTACTGATCGGCTGACCCTCATTGTCCCACCTCATCCATCTGTTATGTCACGCCAACTGTCCGCTGACAAGCTTGACCAGGACAAATTGCCGAAAGAAATGCATTGTCGCGCAACCACAAAGATAGAAAAATTGCTTTCCACCATTTTGTTGAACACCCCTGCTCCCAAAAAAAACCTCAGACACAATTAAAGATTTGTTGAAGCTTAGATCTCTTGTTGCAATTTAAGTGCGAGAGAATCATTAGCTTGAGCTGTTTTGTAAAAAAGGTCAATGCAGGTGTATTTGGTGTTGGACGAGACAAGAAAAGACTGGCATGACCATGATTCAATGCAGTTTTCCTTTTTTTTCTTCCATGCTCTGCCCAAATCGATCTCTTTCTGGTATTTAGGCATTCATAAAGGGCTGGCGTTTGACTTTGGCAATGGATGAGTGATGATTGAAATGTCAAAGCCAATGCAAATTCACTACAAGAGCGAGCAAATCAGAAAAAACGCAGGAGGGTTCCTGCATTGTTGTTCACATTTTTTCTTTAAATTTAGTACTTCTAAAGATTAATACTTTTCCACAAATGTAAATGTATTCACTTGATGAAAAATGCAAGGGAATTGTGTTATTTCTGTTGCCCAGGTGACAGAGACAAGAACCGGTCCTCTCGGATGCAGTAACTATGACAACCTTGATTCCGTTAGCTCTGTTCTTGTGCAGAGCCCAGAAAATAAGGTCCAGCTGCAAGGTAAGTGTTACTTGCCTACAGCCTCAAACATACCCATGGCAGACACTGTAGTGTGTTGTATAACATACCCATAAAAGCATGCATGCAGTACCAGCACAAAATAAGAAGCCTGAAGGCTGAAATAACCTATGCACATTTTGTTCAGTAGCTTGTAAGCTCCAGTCGTCACTTCACTCCACTATACTGCCTCCACTGTCTCTATAAGTTCACGGTTTGATTGTGGCACTAAAATCCTTTATAGGCTTGCAGGTCATCCTCCCAAACTACCTGAGGGAAGGTTTTGTGCAGGCGGCGCTGAGCTACATTGCGTGCAACGGAGAGGGAGAGTTTGTGTGCAGGGAGAACGACTGCTGGTGCAAGTGCAATCCAAAATTCCCAGAATGCAACTGTCCTTATATGGATATTCAGGCCATGGAAGAAAGCCTGCAGAGGATCACAGAGACATGGGGAATGCTATACAAAGACTTTGAGGAATCAGGTAAGAGGAGAAAAAGGACGCAGAGTTATGCTCTCCATATTTCTCACTTCCAGCCCATCACATCCTCTGTTAATTAACACATGAAATGTAATTCCAGATCACTGATCATACTATTCACCTCAGTATCATTTACTGGTTATCGTCCTAAATCTTCAATTACCAACCTTATCACCAACCCAATTACAACCCTATTTGTAATGGTTTTTAAAAAGAGTAATACATGTGAGCATGTTCAAAATATGAAGAGAAAAATGTAATAGTTTTGCGTTAATTTGGCACTGGTGACAAAGTAAGATTACGGTAGGGTAGTAGGCCCGTGCTCCTCCCTGATGGTTTATTTACAGGCCTCTAAACTGTAATGAGAGGCTGTGATTCCCTCGTTTTGGAACACTGTGCGCACCTAGCAAATCAACTCAATGATGCAGCAGGTAAAGACAAAAGATAAAAACACCAGCTCTCACCTACGGTAGTTTACAATATGTCTGAAGCAGATTAATCAACTATAAAACCCATTTATGGCCCGTTTGCCTTTTCACATCAGTGCAGAAACAGCCTGAATAGAAGCACTTAGCATAATGTTTGGTTATTATTGCCATGCTCGGTCACCCTGCCTCGACTATTATTACTCAGGTGAAATCAAAATGGAGGCCTTTTTTCTGCTCCGGAAATTTGGCGGAAATCTCTCTAAGTGCAATTACTTTCAAAGTTTATGTTTTAATAGCCGGGTGAGAAGAGAGGGCAGGAGCGTGCCCAGAATGCAGAATTCCTCATAAGTGTCATAAAAGTGTCCTTCAAGCAGGGGACGTGAAAAGACTTTGCAGAACTACCGCTGCCTTGTCAGCAGGATTAAATGCCAGTAGTCGGAGCAGAAGCATGTTTAAACACTGGTGACAACCATCGGAATGCGCTGCGGTGATCCTGTCGCTATTGAGCATCGCTAAGTGTCACTTATGCGTATGTACGTGGGGTTCAAACTTGGCCTTGTGCCTGCTAGCAATAGCGTCACACTTATCCACTATAAGTGGATAAGTGTGTTGTTGTTTTTTAGGCTAAAAAACAACAACAAAAACATATGTTTTTAGAACCAAAATCACACAGTATTTAACTGGTGTAGCGTTACTGACTATTTTATCTCCCTCTTATTTCTCCCATATCTACAAAAACAACATCTAAAACAAAAAGATGAGTTCAAAAGCTTCCTCGGGAGGCTGCCCCAGAATGTGTTCCTTAACGTCTCGGCCATCCGCCACACGTGGTCGCTGGACAGCGCCTTCCAGTGGCGCTACGAGCAGCTGGAGAACAGCATGCAGTCACTGCTCAGACGGGCCCAGCGGGTCGTCTTCAAGCTATTCAGCCTCAGCAAGCGCTGCCAGAGACAGCCACACATCCACCTACCCAGGGAACGGTAAAGCCCCCACTACGTTATCTCTACCCATGTGCGCCGACACGTACACACCCACATACATACAAAACACCCCCGTCACCCAATGTATGCTTTAATCAAGGAAGGCTGGCCTCAGTATTGCCTGGAGATGTTACCTGCTAATGCCGCCTGTTTGATTCCATTCTACTCTTAACTATTCCTGGCTCGCTCTCTCCCCGTCTCTCACACACACACGCACAAACTCTTAATACTCTCTCTATTTGATGCCACAAAATCAAAATAGACATGGATCATTGATCTATGTGGTGCATATAATCCCGCCCACTGGGGAACTTGGCTAAAAGCGAGGCAGCACCCCCATCCCAGCTCCTGTTTATCTACGTTATTCCTGGCAAGTGTTGAAACACTCTCTCTATTTCACACTGTATAGGAATCTCCATATTCAATGGAACATGATAGAGGAAGGATTGCCTGCCAGTCTGTGGAGGCGCTTGAAGGCACACGTGTACACACATACATACACACTCACAATCACACTCACAAACACACACACACACACACACACACACACACACACACACACACACACACACACACACATGGAAACAAGTACACAAACATACAAGCACACACGTGCACATGCACACTAACAAGCACACACAAAGATGCACACGCACACAATCACATCCACACAACCCCCAACACACACACACACACACACACACACACACACACACACACACACACACACACACACACACACACACACACACACACACACACAGTAATGACATCGCGTCTCATGGGAGAGATGAGAGATGTGATTGATTTTGCTTCCGCTCGCTGCCTTCTCTCTGTCCTCGAGTGTAACGAGTGAACAATAGTATGAAAAGAGCAGTGCTTGGCTTGACTGTACCAGCATATGTAGCTCAAACCTTTTCCATTAGGCAATAATGACGCTTAAAGTCCAATTTCCAGTCGCTTTTCTTCACCATGCACCAGAAAAAGATTAAGCTTAGAGAAGCTTTTCCTTACATGTAAGCTTCTGATCAAGCCCCTAGGAAACTATTAAAATTGGTCAAATAAATAGACCTGCTTTTGAATTATTCAAATTGGATTTCTATTGAATTAATCATAAGACCGCCCTTAGCTCTGTTTGGAACAAAATGGCGGCTGGATTTGACTTTTGACCAAAAAAATTGCAGCTGTTGAATGTTGAAAGTGCTGTAATTTCTCTTTCAAAGGCTTTAGGAACCTTCAATAATGCTTCCTCTTTAATACAAAGGATGAGCACAATTCATGGACATATTTCCTCATGTTGTCTCTTTGTTATTATATAATCAACAATTGCATTGCATCATAATCTCACCAACCTGCATACATAACCCATACATTTAAAGTTGTAAAGGCTAAGGCATTGGTTGAAATAAAACCTATTTATTGCATTTTCTCTAAAGCAACGCAAGCCCCAAACAGCATTTATGTATCAACCGCCTTGAATGAAGAGCCAGCTTTTTATAGTTGCACAAATGCAACTATATACCAAAACAACAATGAATTAACAATTCGCTATCCAAATTAATAATTGGAAAGTTTTTCCAAGAAGCCCTTGTGTGTAAATACCACAGAGAGTCGAAAAACAAGAGAATAATGTCACACATTTTGTTTATTTCTGGGTTAATAAAAAGTAAATAAAGTATTGGCACCTTACATGATGCCATGTTTTCTTTCTCTCAACACGTTCCTTAACCATTAACCTTAACCATTATGACATTCCCCGAATCCTCTGCCAGAAGCACCATAGCGGCCATGCTTTGGATACTCAATTGCTCTATTCTGAGACCAACTTACAGGTGCCCTCCTTGCAGGAATTAATGGCATAGCGCGGGGAAATGGAAAAAGTCTCGCTCTTCCATGGTCCCCATGGGAGTTTGCAATGGAACGGATTTTCAATCAGGCCATCTTGAAATCTTAAAACGTTCTGCTGATCCCCCAGAGTACATTGTGTAACCTTCAGGACTTCCAAGACCTCCCACACTATACCATTGCACTGGCAGGTGGTTGTACCCGCAGAGAGAGAGAGAGAGAGAGAGAGAGAGAGAGAGAGAGAGACTAACCTGTCGCCATCTTGGGCCATCGTTAAGTTTGGAACATTAAGCCCCTCATCAAAGGAAAACCAACATTGCTTTTAAGTGGCAGGGCCAGCAGCATTTACGTCATGTTCGTCGCGTTTTGCAGACACGTTGAAAGTGGGATAAAAGGCACAGCAGAGATCATAGCAAAGTGCTTCAGACGGATATCAAAAAACCCAGGCCACGAAGGGATTTCATGTGTATGTCTAAGTCGGTTACCCCTACGGCTGAGAGCGCACTCCTAATGTCACAAACTGATCAAAGTCACATTTTTTCTCAGCCCTAGTGTGTGTGTTTGTGTTACTTTTTCTATGTTCCCCACCTTCTTTCACTTGCAATTTACCTCATGGCACTGTCACTCTATTCTACCTATTCTATCTTTATCTCCTGCCCTTTCTCTCTCACACACATACAAACACACACTATAATAAACAGAAAATCGCACAGGTTTCATTGTTGGAGCATTACTATGTGTTATGCAGGTGCTGTGCTTTTCTAGCAGTAACTACATCCTGTGCTGATCCTTCTCCCCTCCTCTGCCCTCCCGCAGGCCTCGGTCCTTCTGGCTCAGCCACTTCCAGTCCCTGCTCTACTGCTCGGAGAACAACCAGCTGGGCACCTTCTCTGAGGAGCTCCATAGCTGCACATGCCGCTATGAGCACAGCCCCTGTCAGCTGCCCCCGCCCTGCGTCACCGGGGAGGGCCCCGCGTGCGCTGCCTGTGCCCCAGACAACCACACCCGCTGTGGGGGCTGCAATGCGGGCTTTGCCCTGGTGCAAGGGGCCTGCAGGCCGATGGTGGCCGACTCCACAGAGAACTACCTGGGCTTCGAGACAGACCTTCAGGACCTGGAGCTGCGCTACCTGCTGCAGAGGGCTGACCGCAGGCTAGAGGTGTTTGTTCGCTTTAGAGTGTTTTTAACCGTTTGTTAAAACCGTTTGAGTAAATGCAAGCATGGTTCGGAATGCATGAGTTTGCTGCCATCTAAAGGTAAAAAAAAAGCCTATTGCAAAAGGATAAAAAAGACCCAAGGCGTCGTGCTGAGTATCTTGACGTTAATATGCATCACGAAAGCCGTCTGCGCTTCTCAACGCTGAACGATATGCAGCCCCAGAGATCAAGAAAGGGAAACCAAATAGATCCTCCACAGTGCCTCTCAAGTAAAAAAATACGATGATTTAATGTTGTTAATTATAACTCCTATCCAGAGTTTGTGACCAGAATGTAACTTATATTATTAGTATAGCACATTAGAATATTAGAAACTATAAGCGTATAGCCTTGTTGACGTAAGCATTGTTGTTTTGACCTTTAGTTGGCTTTAAACTCACATAGTCATGTGTCATTTTATGTAATTTTATGCTAATCTGGTTGTGGGGGTCCTTTGAACATCGAGAGACCCCTCCTCAGTTTTCCTCTTCTAACGGGCCAGTAGTCATTTATTACTTTGCATCACATTAGTTTTTAATGAAAGTGCATAACTCTTCCACAGAATGTTAATCTGAATATAAAAAAAGAAACAAAACACCCGATCACTCAAGGTCATTTTGATGATGATTGAATATATTTTAATGTGTTGATAACGTTTGATTTGCATTTATGCGTGTGTGTGTGTGTGTGTGTGTGTGTACGCGCGTGCATGTTCATGTGTGCTCCTATGTCTGTGTGTACATGTGCATGTATCTCTGTGTGTGTATGCATGTCTGCATATAACTGGCAACAAATTGGCATATCATTTCGTTTTTGTGTGTGTGTATGTGTGTGTGTGTTTTCCGGTAGGTCCACGCCATCTTCATTAGCAACGACATGCGGCTCAACAGCTGGTTCGACCCCTCTTGGAGGAAGAGGATGCTGCTGACACTGAAGAGCAACAAGTATAAGACCAACATGGTGCACATGCTGTTGGGCGTGTCCCTGCAGATCTGCCTGACCAAGAACAGCACCCTGGAGCCCGCTCTCACACTTTACATCAACCCCTTCGGCGGGAGCCATTCGGAGAGCTGGTACATCCCGGTCAACGAGAACAGCTTCCCCGACTGGCAGTCCAACAAGCTGGACCTCCCCCTCGAGTGCTTCAACTGGACCCTGACACTGGGCAACAAATGGAAGACGTTCTTTGAGACAATCCACATCTACCTTCGGAGCAGGATTAAGACGCCGGGGAGCACCAATGACAGCGTCTATTACGAGCCTCTGGAAATGACGGATCCCGGCCACAACTTGGGCTACATGAAGATCAACAGCATCCAGGTGTTTGGCTACAGCATGCACTTTGACCCGGAGGCCATCCGGGATCTGATCCTGCAGCTGGACTACCCATACACCCAGGGCTCCCAGGACACGGCCATGCTCCAGCTCCTGGAGTTAAGGGACCGGATAAACCGGCTTTCGCCTCCCGGACAACAGCAGTTGGATCTGTTTGCGTGTCTTCTCCGCCACCGGCTCAAACTCACGGCAAGTGAGGTTGTCCGCATACACGCCTCACTGCAAGCATTCAGCTCTCGGTTGCCTAACTCGCAGGATTACGAAACCACCAAACTTTGCAGCTAGCGGCTGCTATGGTGAAGCAAACATGGGAAAACTGAATGTTGGAAATTCGGAATGGCCCATTGTGATGCAGCAACAAGGTTATGTTGGAGTCATAACCATGAACCATGGAGATGAATGTGGGTTTATTTTATTTTTTACCAAATTATGTTATAAACTGAAGGTGTGGGTGGTTGGGAGGGGGATGGGAGTGGTAGTTATCAGCAGGGGAAGCAATGTTGTATTGGTTTGTCTTGCTTGGCGAAAACAAAGAAGAAATCACAACAACTTGTTACACAAGACCAGAGATTCTTACAAATGAAAGTCACATGAAAGTTCAAATTATACTATATCATGTTGAATCATCCTGTTTCTATATGAGCCCCATTTATACCGTACATACTGAGGCCAAATGAATGGATGTTTTAAGCTAAACGATGGTACAGTATATTTGTTTGTAATTTTTATATGTTATTTTGCTTCAGTGACAGTGCACTTTCCATGAAGACCAGAATACAGTGGTGTTAGTCAAGATTTTGTAGATAAAATTGATATTAAAACATACTGTTATGACACACTCCAGTTGTGGAAAATGTTTCATCCTCATTGCATTTTGTTATCATTTAAAGTTGTCTAGAACCATGAAGGTATTAAATGTAACATTATCCCCTTTTACACAGCCTGTTCAAGATGGATTCCGACCTTACATTATGTATAAAACATACAAACAAGGAATGGGGTGGCATTGTTGTTCTGCCTTCAAGCCAGCAGACAAGGAATGGGGTGGCATTGTTGTTCTGCCTTCAAGCCGTCATCTGTGTAGCAATCTTGAACCGGTATTGCGGGACCGGGGTGTGATGACATAATGTTTGCAACCATCCACCGGGGGATTTATCCATGTCTGAAGAATAAACAGACTACCTAACGTCTCCGTATACGGTGTCTAAGGTCAATGCACCTTTCTGCCTTGAACCGCTCCATGGTTCTCTTCAATATCTCCTCCAACCTAGTTCTGATTGAACGAGGAACACATTGCTCGCAGAAATCAGCCATTTTAAGATTTACGATTTTAAGAGTGTGCAGTGCTAGCATATGCATCTCAACACTCACCATCAACCGCCATTATTATTTAGGAAGTAACGTTAATTCCTGATGCCAATATTTAACGCCACACTAGACGCTGATACATTGTGTTACACTTCTCACCTTTGTTTCCGGCATTAAGCTAGCTTTGTTTGGCTGTGTGTGAAAAAGCAAAGGTAGCATAATGACAGATCATCTTTACAGCAATATTGTGAAGATCTCTGTGTAAAAGGGGCTATTGCCACAAAGCGTTTAAAATGTGTACTGCATTTCAAATACACAATATTGGAGAGAGTTGTCTCTGCCCTCTCCTCCTCCCCACACTCGGAGCTCACACGGGTTGTCAGGTAGAGGACACTGAACGAAAAAACAAGCGCAAGATGTGCCGGTCGATAAATTATATTTTGAGATGAGGCAATTATTCAATTTTAATAATGACAAGTGATGGCGAGTCATACACTTTAAGTTGATCAGCTAATGCATGCACAATTTATTTATTGTTTGCAAATTATAAAGCTGCTCATGTGGACTTTTTGTAAGACTGACAAACCTCAAAGCTCAAATTGGACAATTTGGCACCCATCTTGAAATCTTTCTTGGCTCTTAGCCGTCTCCATTTTTCAAAAGCAAGTGCAACTCAAAGATTTACTCGCATTTTAGCATGGCTTCTTTTCAAAAGAGGGCAAGGCTTTTTAGGTTGGGTATCTAGTACAGTATCATTGGATCCATTTTGGGTGCTTCCATGGCTACGACACGCTGTGTTTTTGTGCCAATTTCTTTTCAATCTGGCAACCAAGGGTATCGAAATGGGCAGTGGGGGGAATGACGCAGGCCAAAGAAAATTACTTTCTGACCCGGAATGGAAAATTCAAAGGCGAACATTCTGGCTGTAGTATTGTTGTTAGTAGCCTAGTATTTAGATTGAGGAAATTTCCTAATTTCTAATGACATATGGTCATTTTTATGATTAAGTACAGTAGATATGTTACATATAGCTCTTTTAATTTATTGGTATTACATCCTATTAGTAGACAATTAGTAGTAGTAATTTATGTCTGCAATTAATAGAGAACCCTTCTCTGCTTAACCGCAATGCCAACCATTCCTCTTCAATGTGCCAGGCTATAATTTCATGGCATTTCTGGCATTCTTCTCTACATATTATTTCATCAATCAAATGCAGCAAACTCTCCAGATTGACTTTTCACATTTCCAGGATTTTTTTGGAGCTACACCAACACCAGCAGTATTTTCAGTATCTGCTACAGGTTACCATAGAAACAACTTAACATGTATCACACAATTGCATCACATCCTGTGTTGCAGTGCAGTCTCTGCACATACCACCCAGCACCGAAGAAAGAATCACCTTGTCCAGAGAGCATCACTGTTTAATTTTATGTTGAATTAGGCTTTGTAAGACCAAATATTATAAAACATATTAGGCCTAATAATAAAAAAATACACATTCCAAAAATTTTATTCAAAAATATTTTTATAAAAAGGTATTTAGGTTTATGGATCCCTGGGTAGGTTAGATCCACTCAGTATAATGTTGAACAAAGAGTGATGCCTGGAGACGCTTCTGTGTTCCTCACAGTGCTGTCGCCGTCTCCTTACAGCTGATGCTCAGTTAAAGAACATGTTGATTCCTAGGAGCCACGACAGCACTGACAGCGGTGATCTCAGACATTTGTGAAGGTCAACAGTCATAACCTAAATTAGTCTGCCCCTCTCATTAAGAACACCTTGTGTCAATGGCTCCTTTTTACAGAGGGCCAAGAACAGATGTTTTTATTTGTTATGATTACTGAAGCGCTTTGCCAAAAAAGGCTAGGATAAATATAACAATTTCAGACAGGCAGTTGCAAAGTTTGACCATGTTAAGTTTGATCTAAGAGCAGCTGATGTTACGTGTTTTTGTGAAATGGATGATCTCATCTTTTCGCAAGAAAAAACAAACCTATTTGTAAAATCAACGTGAAAATCGGTGTCCTTTCCCAGGGTTCAGAACAAGGAATAAACCATAATGACTGCACAGAGTATGTGAGCACACCTTCCGTCCAAACTTTTCCTCCAAGGAAGGCGAAAGTACGGGCCAGTGGGGGTGAAACCTGAACACAGGAAAAGTGGACGAGTGCTGAAGTGATGTTTGTGTGTTTTTCAGGCTTCATGGGTTGGGGGTGGGGGGGGTGAGGGAGGGGAGGGTGGGGGGGGGGTTGTAACCGTCGCCCACCGATAAATCAATTGTCTGCTTTATTACTTTAGAGAACAAAGGTAGGTTCTGCAGCAGGGTCGATGGCGCCAGGGAGAGAAGCCCCGTAATAAGAAGATATAGGAGAAAATTCATCGGCATTTGGTTCCTTAGTCTCCCTCCCACGGCATCGCCATCCATTTATTACTGATGCGTTGGTTTCTGCCCGATGGGTTCCTGTCTGAGCACAAATCAATCGCGACTTTATTAGCCGCTATGATGCACTGTAAAAGAACATTAATCAGCACACCAGGTGAATGCCATTCATTAGGAAGGGTTTGGTGTATTGACCGTGGGTGTGCATTCTCACATTAGCAGTGAAGTTGAGAAGAGGAAGTGAATGAGGTTGTTCATGCTTTACTAGTTTCGATAAAATAGTTATGTGTACTTCGCAGAACGTAAAACACCGCCGCAAAATAAAAATGATGCTCCCTGTGTGACTCTTTGGCACCATGTTCCAAATATTCAACCTTAATAAACCCACTTTAGTATATTGTAATCAAGCAATGCATCATTAAATAATTACTCAAAATTGATTGTTCGGTAAATGTAAAAGGCACTCAAATGTATTAAAAAAAATTATTGTCACAGTGTCTCAAGTGAGGGTGCATGTAGGAGAAACCTCCATGAACTCTTCTTCTTTAATCATTATTTCCCCTTTAATAAACCTTCCTAACACTCATTCAAATTGAATCATGTTCATTATTAAAAGGTGTGATTAATACAGAGTAAAAAAATATTGTCGAAAAAGACAAATCACCTCTTAAAACAAACACAAAAAACAGAATAAAATATTTTAAAATAGGTCAGCAGTTCTGTGTTTCATCTGACGTCTTAATCCTTATCATGTTACGAGTTATAATTACACACATTTTTTATTTGCATTTATGAATAGGGTAAGGATAAACACACTGTAGCTAGGTCTATCATAAGAAAGCACATTGATGTTTATAAGACCAAAACTACTAATGCACAATGCATAGAACAAAAGCCATCGTAAAACCTGCTCTTTCAAACATCTCATTCATGATTCGTCATGACAGTTTACCGAAGGCGACATAGAACAGAACAAATGCTCTGTGTTTGCTGTAAGGCAGGTGTTGGATAGGTTTAAAGAATCCCTATGACTCTAACAAATTATAATTTTCATTAAAATAACAAATAACCTGTGTTAGCAATAAAAAGGGACCATCTTAATGTGTTATGCACCTGTGAGAAGCAATGTGTCTAGGAGACACTGTGGAAAGCATGCCTTTCTGAACCCAACTACGGGGTGAATAAAACAGCATGGCGTCTTTTTCGCAGAGGCGATGACAGTGTTTTGGACTGCTTATGCTTTAATTATGCAAATTATCTTCTAGGTTTTGTACAGACTGCCATCCTATATCCCCCTTGACTCCACAATTTTCTGCAACAAGCATTATAAGTAGAACAACATGCCTTTAAGAGCACAATTATGTATGTGTGTGTGTGTGTGTGTGTGTGTGTGCGCAAATAATATGCATGTGTGGGGCAACAAAGTTCACTTCAAGGAAATCCTTTCATGAGTTACAAAGGCATAAGCACAAACACTGGTGTTCTAGTCCTATCTCCCCCCTCTGTCTTTTGCAAGCAGGGCACTGTCAGCCGAGCCCACATGCCTTCCCGGATCCGAAAATAAGTGGAGCACAGGGGCACTTGCAATCCATCTCAGGAGGCCACATCGCTATTAGCAAAACCAACACAAGGACAGCCAAAGAGACACAGTTGCATTTAGAGAGAGAGAGAGAGAGAGAGAGAGAGAGAGAGAGAGAGAGAGAGAGAGAGAGAGAGAGAGAGAGAGAGAGAGAGAGAGAGAGAGAGAGAGATGTTTTTTAAGAGTGGAGAATGCATTACCATGCATTAGTGGCTACATCCGCAGTTATTAACTGCATTGGGCATAGCCTTGGCATTCAACCCTTTTTCCTCAACAAAGCCGGTCGGGGTAAAAGCACTCAGGGGTCCCTTTGTAGCAGTGATACACTCGCTCTACATGCTACATCAACCCAACCAAACGGACAACATATTTATTCCATAGAGATGACAGACGACTTCAGGAGAATTTATGACAAAAGGGGCGGCACTAGAACAATAACCTTGACGCTAAAAAACTAAAAAACAAACTCCACTTAATGGCGGCCCACATACCGAATGTGATGAATGGGATAATGGTTTGCAAAGCTGTCATCGAACCGGTCCAGGGACAGTTTGGTGATCAGTTGATGGCCAGACAGCCACATGGACAGCCTAATCAGCCAAGGACTGCTGAGAGCCCTCTCATATCACAATATAAATTACCAAAGCATTGCTTTAAGGCTAACTCCTGCTATAGAGCTTCCCAATGATGTCCCTTGTTAGACACTTCCTTATAATGACATGGACCAATCAGAGGAGCTGAACCACCGCCGGTATCAGAGAGGGTCTTTTAGAAATTGTCATCTTCTCAACCATAAAGCTATTTTATCATTACTTATTTTATAAAAAAGTAACTTTGACTTGGATCGTCCTCTTCAATAAATGTTTACCCAATATTCCTACATCTCTATGCCAGAGACGGGATTATGTTTTTTTTGTATAATCAATACATTATTAGATCACTAAGGGTGATAATTATTGAGGTGCTTAATCAAGAATGATTACCTATAGCGAGCTTGCACAAGCTGAATTAAATCCCAAACATGCTGCGAGAGGATGGTATTTATTCATCATATCTAGGCACAAATGAAATGCTTCTTTAAATCAAAGAACACATCAAACACTTTGCGCATAGGTTTTTGATTCCATTTTCATGCCAATTACACTGGATGTATAAGTATCATAAAATATACATATATATATATATATATATATATATGCTGTATATATTATGGCAACTGTGGTGCCATTTTATGTGCTGCAAAGGATCCTGGGAGGGTTCGGACCATCGCTAGTTGGACCTGTAGTGCCCTCCTGGGTCCTTTGCTGCATTGACATTATGTGGTCTTGATAAACACTGAATGGGGATTACACCTCTGCGATGCTCAGGTCGGTGAGAATCAACACAGAGGTGCTCATTGTTGTGGGTTTGTTCTTTGGCAACTCACGGGGGGCATGAGAGTTGCAAACTCCTTTGAACCTTGGCTCTCGTCTGCTCACTCCCGTTTGCCACAATATGTATAGGCCTACATCATGTATTTCTTGTTCGCTGCATCCTTTGAAAAAGGGGGCAATACAAATGTTATTGTTAATCGAAGATGATATTGTTGTGTATAATTATGAAGGTTGCTGTTGGATGTCAGAGGGGTCTTCATGTCAAGATAAGGATGTAATCTTTCACCTGAGCTCCACATTTGCTCAACTTTGGACTCAGGGGGCATTGAAAACTATATCATATTAAAAGAGGGAGGACATTATGATAGGATTGGATTATATTGTATCTTGATCTAGTTTATTTAATGCTTTCCTGTTAATACTGATCTATACCTACTATGAATATGTTATTTATACAATACAATACAATACAATACAACTTTATTAATCCCACTAGGGGCAATTAGTTTGAGCAGCTTGCATCCAGACACAGTAACATACAAACAACAAATACACATACACAACTACGGAGCATTTAGTAGTCGAATTGCAGAGGGGATGAACGACTTGGAATGGCGGTTTGTTCTGCAAGCAGGTAAAGCGTAGCGACGCCCTGATGGCAACACAGAGAATTCACTTTTAAGAACATGACCAGAAGAAGCCAAAATACCTGCTGCTTTCTTAATGATTTGCCGATTGCAAAAAGAACTCAACTCCCTTTGTTTAACTCTGGTGATCTTAGAACAGATGTTGACAATACTGTTCAGGCTGTTTCTGTCTTTTACTGTGAGGCTGTGATTACAATTTGTTTTGTAAACAATCCAATCAATCAATATTATTCATTCAAATATCCCTATTACATTTAAATGATATGTACCGGTTAGAAGGCTAACATGATGACACTTTTCGCAGGAAAAGATTTCTTTATGCGCTCAAATCTACAAAATATCCAATTGAGTCCCATAAGAGTGTCAACTTCGAGAAAGTAGAATAGAAAAAATACTTAATATTAACAATCCTCATGGTGACGCTTATGAATATAAGCACTTTTGTCAAAAGATCTGGTTAGATGACACAAGCACTTAAAATTCAAATTGTAGGCAGACTGGAGTGGTGGGAAGCGGTCATTAGCGGCATCTTCAACGGCACTTGAGACGGTTGCTGGAGTGTGGCTTCACATCCCTGGTGGTCAGCGAGGGACAAACAACCTTAATCAGCTCCTAATCAGACAGCATTTGTGCTGGTTCACCTCAGCAACACATTTATTTATTTATGTATTTCTATGTATTTTCCACATAAACTGCTCAAATGGTGTGTTTCAGGACGGATGTAAAACAATTGTTTTTTTGAATCTTCACATCAAAATGACTTAAGTCCTACATGAAGCTAAGGGAATAAACCCTTCTACATTCACACTCCATATGTTTTTCTCCGTTAAATCGATGCTAGAAATTAGAAGATAAAGTTGCATTGCATGTGATTTGGGCTTTACGAGGGGAGAATTTAGCACACAGAATTGAGATGATGTAAAAGCTTGAGATGATGTAAAAGCTAGATGTGTTTGGCAACGGAACACATGACTAACACAGGAATTACTCATGCTGGTTAAAGCGCAGAGTAATTATTTTAACACTTGACGAAAAACCTTTCTTGAAACACAGCTTCCTGCTGTTGAATAACATATTTTTGCCCTTCTCCGCCCCTCTCTCCTCCTCTCATCTTAATCAATTATTTTGCTGCAGGAGCATGAAATTCCTTAAAATAATAAGGAGGTGGGGAAGCCTCGACTTTAATTAAGGAATGGTATAGTTGTAATCATTTTGATTCATAAACGAGAGCCAACAAAAGCTCATAAAAGCTCCTTTTAGAATAGAAAGGGATATATTATTGATTAAAGGGAAAGATTAGAATTTAATGACCCATGCATCCCAGCTTGAATAATCAATTTCAATTAATATCCATTTCACAGTACAGCTGCTTTGTAACAGTCCTCTGGCTTTGCTTTTTGGCAGGGTTCATTTTTCAATGAGGTGGGCTAGGGAATTAGGGGGGGGGGGGGGGGGAGATGCACCCTGTAGACAGAATAAAGGGACCCTGCCGGAATGAATCGCAAGCCTCTGATCTGCTGAGAAATCCCCCAACCCAACCCCCCCTCACCCCCCCAGGCTGCCCTTGGGCACAATTATAACCACAGAAGCCAACCGCAATGCCCTACAGGTAGATTATGTGTCCCGTTGACCCCTGACTCAGAGCCCCCCCCGTCGCGCGGCCCTCAAACAGCCGCAGCATCACCTGTTACCTCGTGTGGTGCCTTTGTATTGGGGCCCCATATGCTCGGCCCAGTGGTCGCCTTTCATAGTCAAGCCCCAAGCAGCCACAATGCGGTGTTCCAGGAGGGGACGTTTTTGTGTGAAGCTGGCCGAGAGAACCCAATGTTCCCGTCGCTCGGTGCTGAACGCGTGGCACAGCCATCCATCATCCCCCCTCTTATTAGCCGTGACCAGGGTGATGTGCCATCAACATATGTGTGTGTCAACTTGGTGAGGTGACAGCTTTGTATGTAATGAAATGAAGGTTCCCTATGTGTGTGTGTGTGTGTGTGTGCGTGTTTGTGTGTGTGTGCCGTTGGGCGTGCGTATGTGCGTCCGTGGTGTGTGTGTGTCGTGTGTATATGTGTGTGTGTGTGTGCGCATGTGTGTGCATATGTGCGTCTGCGTTTTGTGTGTGTGTGTGTGTGCGTGTGTGCGTGCGTATGTGCGTCTGTGTTTTGTGTGTGTGTGTTTGTGAACACACACACACAAAAAGAAAAAAAAGAGGTGGGAAGAGGTGACCGTGTCCCTTGGGAGAACAGAGAAGGGACAGATTATTTGAAATCCAAACGGAACGGACGGGGTGATTTCTCAGCGAGAAAGGCCCACAGACACCTCAACAAGCCTGCCCTTATCAGGAAATAATAAGGTTATTCTCGAGCAGGAATTAGACCCAGAGACAGTCAGATCAGGAGAAAAGGTTTTGCAGAGATAGTGCGTATTAGAGTTAAGCAATTAGCATATATTACATGGCAGAGATGAATGCGGCCAAATCTTTTCTTCTAAAAAAATAAGAGATTGAGAGGCGGTCCAATTAATGTCTCTTCATCACTTCCACCAATGTCTGCTGATCTACCTGACAAAGCATGTGATTAGTCATGACATTCAATCCAGTTCACACAATACCCCTTTAATTTGATATAATTTCTACATTCATAGGATCATTAGCATTGTATCATGTATCACTCTTTTGTCCAAACTGTTTTGTCTAAACTAAAAATACAAAAGATGGAAATAAACAATGATAATACAATAACTCACTTCTGTTATCCAAATCGAGAATCGGTTTAAAGTTATGAAATGTCTGAGCGGTGATTCTACTTCTTACTGAAGGAATAGCGTAATGTGAAAATTATATGATTTGCAAAATGTCACAGAAAATCCATCCCAAATGCATAATCTAAATACAAAAGATTTGATGTGATCAAGGAAAATAAAGTAAAACTTGAAACATGACACAACACAGAAACATAAGGTCAGCCCAAAAACCGCTTGAGCCGAATAAACGGATCAAGAAATATCTAAACTGAACACTACAGAGAGAATGACCTGGAATGTTAAAGTTCTGCTGTAATAAGGTAGGCTACCACAGAGATAGACACACACAGACAAACGCACACACATAGACACACACCAACCTTCCTCACCTTTCCCTCTCCCGGGGCCAGACCAGCAGGCCCCGCCAGCATCGCAGACTTTCTCAAAGTCGATGATGCACATAACTTTTCAGTTTCTCGCAGCTCTCCGAGACTCAGACTTCTGACAGATCGGCCCGGTCTCACGTGGCTCCAGAGAGCTCGGCAGATCAGCTGCTGAGCACGGTATGCCACCGCGCCCGTCAGCGCCACTGCTGTTTGAGATGCGAGGCGGATAGGCCGCCCCCGTAATGTCAAGTGGCTTTGACGCCCGAGACAAATGATCCGTCCCCCTCTCTTTCTCCTCCCTCCCCCAAAACGTACAACGGCATTAGAAGGCCAAGGATTGACATGTGGCATCGGAGACACGAGACGCACCACAAACACACAGCATTCTGACATAGAGCCGCTGCCATTGTCTTCATCCTCATCATCATCATCATAATCATCATCACCCCGTTCCCATTCACTGCCTCCAACAAGCCAGATCAGTCAGGGAGAGAGAGAGAGACGCTTTTATCGAGGCCTTCGGTCACTCTCCAAAAAAAAAAAAAAAACTACAAGCATTAATTAAGAGGCCATTATGTGCATAAATCCATCAGAAACAGGGCTATTACACACAACGGCGCCCCATTATTCCAGCCCGCATGGCGTTGTTTTTTTGTGGTGTGAAAGCGGGGCAGTGCTTTCTTTCTTGTGGGTTTATGTCGTGAGACGAGCCAGGCCATCTGCTCATAACGGTTTAGGAACGCATGCTGAATATTGATAAGGGTGTCAAGTCCTCTGTGCGGTGTGTGACAGCGTCAAGTTTCAACTTTAGATGGCCCCGCGAGAAAGTTTGATACGGCGTCGCTTGTGTCAAAGCTATCAATCCGACGCAAGCAGGTGAGCGGTATGGATCCCAGCATGTGTCCTCCCAAGGTGTTGGGTTGAGATGGGGGGATGGTGGAGAAATCACTTCCACTTTAGGAACTAGTATCCTGATAAAGATACATAACAGAATTAATTACGGTAGAGACATTTAACATGTAGGTGCTGAAAGTGTTGACACTTGGTGTCTGCAGCTTCAACAGGTGGGATAACTCGAGAGTGAAAACTAGAAACTGAACTGCTGCCATTTCTGAATGTACAGTATGTTCACATATGACAGCAGGACATTCCACATTAGAAGTTCAATAAAGTTTAAGTTCATTTATAAATTCCAATATAAAATCAACCGAAGTCCTGAACTAACAACAATCAAAGACAACGGGGCCAATCATTTGAATAAATGAAGACAACGGCTAATCAGAGACTAGTTAAACAAATGCTACAGGGAACAGATGGGTTTCAGGCAAGTTATAAATGTGTCAACAGTGGGGGCACTTATGATGGGGAGGGGGAGCCTGTTCCAGAGTCTAAGGGCGGCTGTTGAAAACCACACTATGGGGATTCACAGTGCTCTTCTCCTGCATATTTTCAATTGGACTTAAAACTAATGAATGCGGTTGGGAAAACTGAAATCAAGTGTCATAAACAAGCAAGAAACAAGTAGCAAATCGTTTTTTAGGCAATGTAGTAATGGCGGGTTCTTTTACACTTTTTATGTAAAAATTCCAAAAATTGGTTATCCACTTTACTTATTATGCCTATAACTTCACGTCCTCTCATGGGGATTTTCTTGCCATTGGTCGGCACAGAATAAACTCAATGAGAGAGCACTATTCCCTGGGTCGATGTAGTCGTTGATGGATTGCTTTTATTCTGTAGACATTCAGTAACTTACCACATTCATTTAAACAAATGCAAAAAACATGCAGTGAGAAGCTACAAATTGCAGCTTTGAGGTTCCGGGTTTAAGGTTCTATCAATACAGCCTGGGCGCAGGGGGACACAGCGGGCTGTAATTGATTAAGTGGAGACATTGATATTGTTTCTAATACAAAGTGTTAAGGTAGAGCCTTAGCCGGCGATCTAGTCTCCGAAGGCCAATGGTAATTTAGAGTGATTATAGCGATGGCACCTTCGCATCAGGGCAGTCGAACGGGTCAGATTGCCTCACAACTAAATATAAGCCCAAAGGTCGTGTACAAGACACACGTAACTAATGGTGTTCCCCCCCACTACTGATGCCAGAGTCTTTGCGATCGAAGGAACGAAGGCACACACACACTCACACCCTATCCCCCACACACACTCAAACACACAAAATTCATCTTAAATCCCTCTAAGCCGTAATCGAATGAGCCCTTATTCACATTGAAGCCGGCTTTCTAGAACAGATGTAAACAAGAGGCAGAGGCAGAACCGCAAATGCAAGCCATTAAAAAAGCTTCCCACACAACCGTGTATACCCGCCAACACGCATCCAAACCCCGTATAGTCAGAGGTCGCACTTCTATGCCACAGAAACGAATAAACACATTTGAGACACTTTTTTCCACTTTTACTCCGTCACAATTATCTTGGTTGAAAAAGTTGGGAACGGGTGGAAGAGGAAACGGGCCACATGCAAAGTCTAAATTGAATGTCTGTACGCCTGCCGAATTGTGATTACTTTTGGAATTATTGAGCCAGTTGAAGCATGATTAAAGTTAATTGCTCCCCGGTGTGCCTTGAACAAGTGTGACAGATTGCATGGGTGGTAGGCCTACACGTCCACCTCTTTCCGCAGCATCCCACGAGCATGATGGAATACCTGGGTGACCACCGCCAACAGGGATTTTCCAGACGAAGGCTAATGTGAGAGCTATCCATCATGGTTTGATCCACTATACTTTTAAGAGCCACTCGCTGGAAATTATGATGGAGTGTCGAAACCCGACTCTTTGCTCTCTCTATATATCCGTCGGCAGCACACAATTGTTTGTTATGTTTATGGCCGTTTTGTGGCAAGTTTGTCTAAATATGTGAGCCCAAACAATGTGTGGGTGTGAGAGTGGGAGAGTGTGTGTGAGAGTGTGTATAAGAAATAGGGTGAGGGATAATCGCAGTATTGTGTGTGTGCACAATGGTGTGAGTGTGCCTGTGTGTGCATTTGAATGCTTTGAAAAGCAATATATATCTATGGTCAGGCTTAAGATTATCCGGTAGGTCTCACTTAACTTAACTTGCCTGATATAACAAGCTCTCACAGCTCCAAGTCCAATTATTGGGTCACCACCACAGTTAGCTGTTGATGTTCTAGCAAATCATAACACATTAATTGCAGGAACTGGAGAAAGAAGAAACAACAGAAGATGTCAAACAACTTTAAACTAAAGAAAGAACGTTTCAGGTGCACTAGGGCACGTGTAAATTACGTGAAGTTTCTTTCCTTTTTCCTTCAGCATTATACAACAGCAGGAATAATATATCCTGATACCTGTTGGCTAGACGTGCAGCTGAACGAAACCCTTACCAAAGCCAACATGACAGACAGTGGGATTGTTTTTAAGTCACTTGATATTTACATTTAGTAATTTAGCTTATATTAAAAGCTTTTAGCAAAAGCCTTCAAATATAGGCTGGGGACAAAAGCATACAACCAATGCAGCACAAGAAAGCTGTAAGACTCAGAAATCCATGCAGCCCCCCTCACTCACTCACTCACTCACTCACTCACTCACTCACTCACTCACTCACTCACTCACTCACTCACTCACTCACTCACTCACTCACTCACTCACTCACTCACTCACTCACTCACTCACTCACTCACTCACTCACTCACTCACACACACACACACACACACACACACACACACACACACACACACACACACACACACACACACACACACACACACACACACACACACACACACTTTACTGCAAAAGTCTAGGCACAAATTGAACACTTCATTACGATTCTAGATGCATTCTTAAACATTCTTGCTACTTACTTACTTGATAACACTTTTATTTAATCATATGATTCAATAAAAGCCAATAATATGCGTAAAGCTAATGCTAGCTGGTTCATGGTTTACACTTTACCAATGACACATAGGGACCGGATAATATAGGCAAATTGGTTCTTTATCCAAAGTATCACATACAACTAATTGCAAAGAAATATTAGGATAGAAGGTCCTAGGGGGAATTTAACCCGTAACCCTGTCATGCTGTTCCTACTAAACTACACACAGAGTAGTCAGTGACAACAAGACAAACAAAAACAAATAATACTAGGCCTACTCCTGTGTGTCTCCTCGGTTAAAATCTATAATTTGTGTGGGATTAGACATTTCCTCTGCAAACACTAGTTATGTACGGATCCAGTTTATTACGGAATAATTCATCGCCATTCAATGTCATCCAAGGGACTGAAACCGACGGTACCGTGGCATAAGCAGCTTATGGTAATGTGACTTTAAATTACAATTGTTTTGACACCAGGAATACGTGGAGTCATACTCATGCAAAGTCCCCTCTCTGCACCATGTTTCACATGGCGAAAAGCACACCGCAAGCCACAGCAACACAAAATGACAGCCATTACCGTTTGTCAAAGACAAATGACGCAAAATGTAATCGTGCGGCCACTTTCCCTCTTGACACTAACAGCAGGCACGTGGCCAACAACATGAGCGAGAAGCAGTTCCACCAGGGAACAGGATCCACACAGAGTGTGTGTGTGTGTGTGTGTGTGTGTGTGTGTGTGTGTGTGTGTGTGTGTGTGTGTGTGTGTGTGTGTGTGTGTGTGTGTGTGTGTGTGCGTGTACATGCATGTAGCACAACTTAAGTTGCATCTCGCTATGGATGTCACGCTTTGTTTATTTCTTCTTTCCTTTTCTTAGTTTCTCTATTTTGTGTGCATGTGTTTTTGTCAGAATATCTCCGATTTGCAGGCCTTCCTAATTACGTGAACGAGGAGTGAACAGGAAGGAAATTAAATGTTGTTGTGAGTCACTATGATTGGGCCAAACACGCTGCTTTGGCAGGAGTATAGGTGCTTTAGAGTCACTTCGATGAGCCGTCGCGGTGCTTAGCTCCTGCAAAGCTTCCCTCTTGGTACACATGTTCACACAGTGCTTGGGTGACTTTCAAAAATGTAATTAAAAAAGTCTGATTCAGAGCTCTTTTGTATTTGTATTCATTATTTTTTTCATACTTAGAGATCATATTGTAGCTCTCTGGAACAGGTTGTTTTTTTTACCGAAGCTATGAAGTTAAATGCCTTTCATCAAAGATAGAACACGTAACCTCTCTCTCTCTATATATATATGAATAGTTTGGATTAGATTTGATTGGCTTTTTAAGCCTCCAGAACTGCTTATTAAAACAGCAAACGTTAATGGCCGGCATACAGCCTCCTCACCCGTTGAGCAGTTGCGCGCCTGCATTTTCTGAGTCATTAACGCTGTGCCACTGTGGAGCGGGCTGCCATTATGGAACAGCAGGGTCAACCAGGAAACCCGGCAGGCAAAGACACGGGAGCTATTCTCAGCAATGGTACAATTTCAGATTATAGAGAAGCTGGCCGCGCCTCCTCCTGTTTCAGATCCCACCCCCCATGCAGTCATGATATGAAAGGATACTTTAAATTTATGGATCCACCCCAACGGTGCGAAAAACAAGTTACAGGACAAAAGACTTGAGTGCCCATCCTCGAGGGAACGCGAATCAGATGATAGCAATTTGAAACATTCTGTATGTATATATGATCTACAGTATAAGCTTAAATTGATAACAGTCTGAACAATAATTATCGGCTAGTTTCCATATTTATCTTACTACTATATAATAGCTGGCCTGTCAGACAAGTTACTCAAGTTAGTCAGTGCACATGTGCCAATCAACCTTCAGCTCACACACAGCACGCGCAAACGCACACACACACACTTGCGCGCTGACGCAGACGTTTCAAGACAAATGCGGCGCAGGACACCGCATACCCACACCGCACACAAGCAAGCACACACATGCACACCAAGCGGCCTGCAACTCACACACACACAGCACACGCGAACGCACACATACACCGCACGCACGCACACACCTACACACCGCATACACACACACACACACACACACACACACACACACACACACACAAACACACAGACACACGCCGACGCAGCGGTTCAAGATGGCCTTTTTATGGTCCCACGTTCCCGCAACGCAATGACCTTACAGACGCTTCGACGCAGTCGTGACCATTTATGGTTTTGTGGGTTTTAAAAAGCGGACCAATCACAGCCCTTGCTGCTGCGTCTCCTCGAAGGAAGGTTACGTTTTTTGGGAGGCGCACGTCCGGCCCCTGCGGTGGATCAACCCAGTCGCCAAGAAAAAACGTCGACGGTGTACGTTTCCATGAACACTGGAGACGTACTATTACAACGTAAAAACAGCGTGTTATACCTACAGTATCCACGCGTGCCGCTGTGGAGGCGGGTTTCGGGGTATGTGTTTCACGGCTTTCGCGGCAAATTGTGGACACGATTGTTTAGGGGGGGGGGGGGGGTAGACTGTTGTTGACCCGGGGAGGGGGGGGGGGAGACACGTTTGTTGAGGGGGGGGGGGGGGGGGGGGGGGGGGGGGGGGGACACGATTGTAGGGGGGGGGGGGGGGGAACACGTTAGTTGAAGGACGACGACGACGACGACACGTTTGTTGAGGGGGGGGGGAGACACGTTTGTAGGGGGGGGGGGGGGGGCACGCTCGACAACGAGAGTTGATTTTTATTGAATGCTCGACAACGAGAGTTGGTTTTTATTGAACGAGACTTCAACACGGAACAGCTGCACGAAACGATGGTCACGTCACTCTCGGTGACGGGTGTCGACAACAATGAACACACGAACAATGTTAATAGAACAACACACAACCACATAACATCCCGAACCCATCAACCCCACTTAATCCTAACAACAAAACAAGTTAACAAAAGCCCCATTTGTCAACTGACAACCCCAATTCCCAGAATCCCCCGCGGCTCCGGAACACGGTGTAGCTTATATTAATCTTTATTATCCGAATGGGAAATGCAATATTTTAGGACAGATACACTATTAAACGTGTTTCTAATGACATTTCTAGCGAGAAATGTACATTTTCCTTACATAATCTTCAGTCAGTGAATGTGTATGATCTTTATTAATCTTTATTATCTGAATGGGAAATGCAATATTTTAGGACGATTCACCGTTAAACGCGTTTCTAATAACATTTCTAGCGAGAAATATACTTTTTACTTGCATAATCTTCAGTCAGTGATTGTGTCTGATCTTTAGTTTTATAGTTATTAGGATTTGATCGGATCGCTCGCATGTTTCAACGTCAGGTTGTTACGCTGCTTTCGCTAAACTAGCAGCTCACGTGCTTCCTGCGTTTGTGTTATTAAACTGTTACTTTATGTAACTTTTAATGATATCATCTTGTTAGAAACACGTATATCAGAGAGGCAACCCAGTCGCCAAAAGCATTCGTTGACAGTGTACGTTTCGTGAACACTGGATTACGTCGCATTTCAACATAAAATAGCGTGTTATACACACACACACACACACACACACACACACACACACACACACACACACACACACACACACACACACACACCGCACGCACGCACGCACGCACGCACAGACACACACACACACACACACGCACACGGTGCATTTCGCTGCTAAAACAACAACAACAAAATATTCCCTCAAATATTATTACTAAAGAACCGTTTTCCAAAGAACGAAATGTAAACCAATGCATTCTGAATGGGAGTGTTTCTCCGATTTTTCCATGCTACACAGAACGAAATGTAAACCCATGCAAATAAAGACTTCATGGTCATAATAATTTAAATATCATTAATCTCCGTGTGTTGGGTGGTAGGCCTATTCTATTTTTTTTCAACGGGGCTGCATCCAGTCACTTGACCGTCATGCTGCTATGGTGGTTGCTATCGACCGCCCCCTCTAATCCTTACATGGCTCTAAAAACCACGCGGCAAAGGAGCTGCCGTAAATTGTGTTGTTTTTGTCGTAAACCGGGGTCCGACGGTTAAAAAATAGACAGATATTCCGAGGTATCCTTAAAAGGCAGCTTGGATGTTTTTATTTTCTGCAGTTTAGACTTCTTCTATAACTTATTTTTGAAAGCAAAACACCAAGTTCATTGATTTAACGAGGCAGGGTTATTTGAAACAATTTATTCAATAAATATTTGCGAGAGGTCATTCCTTCTCCTGAGTTTGCTTCCTATTTATGTCTAGTGTACACCCCTACTGTCCAAAAGCATCCCCCCCCCCTCCCCATATGGATTTGGAGAGTTGTTGCCACGTCCCAGTGGTGGAAGTATCATATAATATGAAAGAGGGCATTCAATTATACTACAATGATCAATTAGGAGGCCGAAGCCCTAAAGGAAGTGATGCAATAGGTGACTGAGGCGAGAACATTTAAGTAAACTGTACCTTGGGGTCTCTTATATATCAAAGGGGGTTTCAAAGGACGCATACGCTTCAACCTGTGGCTCCAGCCCTACAGGAAATGAATCAGCAAGTGCTCCATCTCGTTGCACCGGCACCCAGCGGCTCGCTTGCAAGATTTTGGCCTGAAGTTCTTCCCAGACCTATACCCTAACAGTCCAACATGCATATCTGAGAATCAGGCCTCTCTTCAATAATGACAAAATGTTATGAGAGAAATACAGATTCACTTTTTGTTATCTCATAAGCGGCGTGGTGCCGGCTCCTTTTGACCTTTTGACCCCAGACTTCAAAGACGTGGCCACAGGCCAGCTGTGTCTACACACATTAAGCCACAAATGTACACCTCCATCCCGCAAAAAATGGGGCCTAGAAACTAACCTCTGTCTTATGTACATTGACTGTACTGTTGGAGGTCACGCCCCTTTTCCGGCCTTTTCGAGATAGCTAGGGATGCTAAAATGTTTACACACATTTCCCGGGGCCCCGAGAACGACATATCCAAGATTTGTAGTTCTAGCCCATAGAGAAAAAAAGTTTTCCCAAATGGACTGTCATTTGGACAAAGCCCCTTCAGAAGTGTTGCCTGCGAGACCTAATGGTTCAGAATGTGGTGGAAAAACAGTTTTTGAGATAGGAAGGTCCTACCGCCCTGAAATTTGAATACCATATTCTAGGGCCTAACTGGGACCCCCGCACCGAAACTTGGCCCGGTCGGACCCCGAGTGCAGGAAGGGGGGGCCTGGACTTTCATAATCTTCGCTCGGTGAATGTAAAGGATGTTTGGTCGTATGTTATGACGAAGAATCATAATGTGAATGGGAATATTCTATTAATGTCTTGATATCATCTTTCGTCTCAACACTTCTGCTGCAGCCGCTTAAAGTCTCACTCCGAGAACCTTAAAATATGAATCAATCCATTAGAAGTATGAAAATATGTTCCCGGTCGTGCAACAGGGCAAACAAGGTGACGTTTCGAGACGATTGCAACAGTGCCACACATGATCCTATTTGAATATGTTTCGGGGTAGTAATTAGCTGTCGATTTTGGAGGCCTTTATCAATAATGACCAGCTATAGATTTGCTCCCCGATGGAGATTTTTGACAAATTACATGTTAATTAGTATCTACACGTTAAGCTGAGTCCAATGAGATCAAGCTCGCCCTCTTGCTACACCGAGATCATGTCCTAGACCTAGGTGTACCATGTAAAATACATGTTACCATTAGCTAGAGTGTCATGCTTGGTGTCATTGGACTCAGCTCAACGTGTAGATGCTAAATAACATGTCATTTGTCACAATTTTTTATCGGGAAGCAAATCAATAGCTGCTCATTATTGATTAAGGCCTCCAATTTCGACAGCTAATTACTACCATTAAACATGTTCGAATATGCTCATGTGTGGCACCGTTGCAATTGCCTGGAAGTGTAGATGTTGAAGGACACCTTGTTCGTTCTCCTACGCCACCGGGAAGATATTTACATGCTTCTGATTGACTAATGAATTGATTCAGCTATTCCCCAAGAAGTCTGGGGTCAAAAGGTCAAAAGGAGACGGCACCAGCCCCGTTGAAAAAAATAGAATACCACCCAACACACGGAGATTAATGATATTTAAATTATTATGACCATGAAGTCTTTATTTGCATGGGTTTACATTTGTTCTGTGTAGCATGGAAAAATTGGAGAAACACTCCCATTCAGAATGCATTGGTTTACATTTCGTTCCTTGGAAAACGGTTCTTTAGTAATAATATTTGAGGGAATATTTTGTTGTTGTTGTTTTAGCAGCGAAATGCACCGTGTGCGTGTGTGTGTGTGTGTGTGTGTGTGTGTGTGTGTGTGTCTGTGTGTCTGTGTGTGTCTGTGCGTGCGTGTGCATGTGTGTGCGTGTGTGTGTGTGCGTGCGTGTGTGCGTGTATAACACGCTATTTTATGTTGAAATGCGACGTAATCCAGTGTTCACGAAACGTACACTGTCAACGAATGCTTTTGGCGACTGGGTTGCCTCTCAGATATACGTGTTTCTAACAAGATGATATCATTAAAAGTTACATAAAGTAACAGTTTAATAACACAAACGCAGGAAGGAAGCACGTGAGCTGCTAGTTTAGCGAAAGCAGCCTGACAACCTGACGTTGAAACATGCGAGCGATCCGATCAAATCCTAATAACTATAAAACTAAAGATCAGACACAATCACTGACTGAAGATTATGCAAGTAAAAAGTATATTTCTCGCTAGAAATGTTATTAGAAACACGTTTAACGGTGAATCGGTCCTAAAATATTGCATTTCCCATTCAGATAATAAAGATTAATAAAGATCATACACATTCACTGACTGAAGATTATGTAAGGAAAATGTACATTTCTCGCTAGAAATGTCATTAGAAACGCGTTTAATGGTGTATCTGTCCTAAAATATTGCATTTCCCATTCGGATAATAAAGATTAATATAAGCTACGCCGTGTTCCGGAGCCGCGGGGGATTCTGGGAATTGGGGTTGTCAGTTGACAAATGGGGCTTTTGTTAACTTGTTTTGTTGTTAGGATTAAGTGGGGTTGATGGGTTCGGGATGTTATGTGGTTGTGTGTTGTTCTATTAACATTGTTCGTGTGTTCATTGTTGTCGACACCGTCACCGAGAGTGACGTGACCATCATTTCGTGCAGCTGTTCCGTGTTGAAGTCTCGTTCAATAAAAACCAACTCTCGTTGTCGAGCATTCAATAAAAACCAACTCTCGTTGTCGAGCGTGCCCCCCCCCCCCTACAAACGTGTCTCCCCCCCCTCAACAAACGTGTCGTCGTCGTCGTCCCCCTTCAACTAACGTGTTCCCCCCCCCTCCCCCCCCCCTACAATCGTGTCCCCCCCCCCCCCCCCCCCCTCAACAAACGTGTCCCCCCCCCCCCCTCCCCGGTCGACAACAGTCTACCTCCCCCCCCCCCCTAAACAATCGTGTCCACAATTTGCCGCGAAAGCCGTGAAACCCAAACCCCGAAACCCGCCTCCACAGCGGCACGCGTGGATACTGTAGGTATAACACGCTGTTTTTACGTTGTAATAGTACGTCTCCATTGTTCATGGAAACGTACACCGTCGACGTTTTTTCTTGGCGACTGGGTTGGGTGGATGCAAGGAGGGTCCGCAAAGACGTAAGGGGTCCATAAAGAGCCCTAATATGGCGAGTGGATAGTGCCAAACCTAAGGATTCCCTCTAAGAGGCGAAGGAGCAGCCTACCCTACGTCGCCGTGGGAACGTGTGAAATTTTGAATGGGATTGATTGGGACTGCAGACAGAGACCAGCAGCGACGTCACGGCGACGGCATGGAAGATCCGTCCACCGGCGGCGGTGTCACGGCGACGTACATAAGGAAATTCAGACAAAATGTACGTCTACTCTCGACGTGTGGATAAGTTTGTCGCCACTAAGACGCCTGCTACCCTACGTCGCCGTGAGAACGCCTGAACTAGAGAGAAGGCTATTTAAATATATTAAAGATTTGCGTGAGAATCTGTATCTCTCCAGCAAAAAGTCATCTGGATATAGCCGTGGTCTCTCTCCCGGTGGATTGCACGAATAATTGGCGCTCCGGTATCAACAGGGCTCTCATCAAAAGGGCATGCCATTGTGAACACATGGAATCTGCGGTGAACGCAGCTTTAAATCCCCAAAACCGGGTTATGTTCCAAACTTAACCTGCACAAAACCTGGTCCTACCAGGTTTGATTCAGAGCATATGTTGCTATAGTAACTAACATACCGTGTTCATTTTGGAACGGAAACCCTAGGGTTACCGCAAACCCTGGGTTAATTTGCCCGGTTATGTGATAAAACCGGCTTTGTGGAATACCCCTCTGCCCTATGAAGTGACATCATGCCCATACAATCATCAAAACATTTTTGAGATCTGTTTTAAAACAGTTTGTCTTTTTGACACATAAAAACAAACGTTTTTTATAAAATGTCATCAACTTATTCATCAACAAGTCATTGGATATATTAATACCAGAAAATAATGAAGAAAAAATTATATATATAGACTGGGAATCGAACCCCAGTCCCAACGGCGGCGGCGTGCATATCCTCTCCACACGGCGGCGGCGTAGCTTCTCCACACGTTCATTTCACACGTTGTTATCCTTCTCCAGGGAATCCTGGCACTATCCACTCGCCATACCCTAAAGGCAGCGCAGGACACAGCATACACGTATACTGCACACACAAACGTGCGCGTTGGAAGACATCGGCAAGATCGATACCGCATCCCGCAATGTTTTGTGATATTGGTATCCCCCCTCCCCACTTCTGTCTGTTTTAACCGCGACGCCGTCGACAAACTCTCGTAGGTAAGACATACTGTCTATTGACTGTAGAAATTGCGATAAAAGAAGTGAAGAGACAATTTCTCACCTTGACAAGCAACGGCAGGTCTTTAATTTTGTCATATAAAAACCTTGAATACAAACATCGCGCCGACCGGCATATCAACACAATTCACGTGGTCATAAAGAGACAACGTCCCTATAACACAGAACGAAAACATGTCAATAACACAGTATGGTGAATTATGTCTACAGAGTCCACCACAATACTACACTTTGTTGAACAAATGTAATCTTACTCTCCTCCTTACCTCCCCCCCCCCCCTAAACAATCGTGTCCACAATTTGCCGCGAAAGCCGTGAAACCCAAACCCCGAAACCCGCCTCCACAGCGGCACGCGTGGATACTGTAGGTATAACACGCTGTTTTTACGTTGTAATAGTACGTCTCCATTGTTCATGGAAACGTACACCGTCGACGTTTTTTCTTGGCGACTGGGTTGGGTGGATGCAAGGAGGGTCCGCAAAGACGTAAGGGGTCCATAAAGAGCCCTAATATGGCGAGTGGATAGTGCCAAACCTAAGGATTCCCTCTAAGAGGCGAAGGAGCAGCCTACCCTACGTCGCCGTGGGAACGTGTGAACCTGTCTTTGCCAGGACACTTGAAGAGATGTTGAATCTCAATGATGATTATTATATTAGACTAACCAATAGCAGTTGCCATGCATTTTAAAATGTCAATACATTTTTCAGCCCGTAGTATACTACACGTTCCATTGAACATTTGCCCCTGATACCCATAAATTGACTCATTTTATAATGTAATCAAATGCTCACACACTAGCTGCTTTCAGACACACGTGTATGTCCTGATACTCTCTTGATGGGCCTATGGGCCCTATTTTAACGGTCTGAAACGCAAGTGAGAAGCACCAAGCGCAAGTAGCTTTGTGGGCGGTTCTATGTCGCTATTTTACCGGCGAAAAATATGACTTGCGCCCGGCGCAAATCAAAAAAGGGTTGGTTTGAAGTAGCCCAATTCAAGATATGTGGTTTGGGCATAACGTGCAATAAACCAATGAGAGTGTCAGCTCCCAACCCCTTTAAGAGCCATGAGCGCATTTGAATCTGACAAGTTGATATTTTGACAGAGCGCCTGCAGTCTCCGATGAGACAGATGCACATCAATTTCAAACTTCAAATGGCTGAGTTTATGGCCAAATAATATGGCCTAATTCACACATGGAATAAGGTTTTCTTCCACAACTTCAGGAATACGAGAGTCCTCAAATAAATGTTGGCAAAGAAAACATATATGATATAACATATGATATGCGGTAACTGTGGTTCTATTTAATGCTATACGCAATACATTATAAACATCGTTTCTTATCAGTATTGTATGCATTATCGTTATCGACTTGTGTTCCTAATATGCATGTGTCCCCCCGTTAATATACATCGCCATGGACTGTATTATGCGTTACGTGTTTAGTTTGCGTGTTTTTAAACCGATGGACGCACACATGCGTGCCCGCATTCATTAATTATGCGATAAAAGAAGTGAAGAGACAATTTCTCACCTCGACAAGCAACGGCAGGTCTTTAATTTTGTCATATAAAAACCTTGAATTCAAACATCGCGCCGACCGGCATATCAACACAATTCACGTGGTCATAAAGAGACAACGTCCCTATAACACAGAAGGGCTACGTCACCGAAGTTGTACCCACTTACTGCGATATAACGTTCAAATCGCATTTTAGGATGCAAAAGACAACAGTTGAAGTAAGGGTGTAGATAGGCTATATGAAACGTTTTATCTATTGCTTTCTGTGTAGGAAAGGAGTAAATGATTTCAATATAGTTTAGTTTAATGCCATGGCAACGAATGTCACGTAGCCGAAGAGAGCACCGCGATCCATCTCTGTTTGTGGAGAACTACCTCTTCAGACAGTTTGCCTATGTTCGTAAACGTTTGCTTGCTTATGTTCGTTTAACGGAAAATGTTTAAAATCGTTCGCGAACGTTCGCCTATGTTTGCGATTCTGAACGCACCTCTCGTATTTCCTGGTTTGTGGCGCAAGTGGCTTCTGAAACTGCAAAATAGCACCAGGGAACGTTTACGCCAGAACATGCCTCTTCCTTTCGCCGAACGGCCCCTTGGGGCGCAAGATTATTCCCTAATTTACCGACGCGTGGCGCAGGAGGGAAAAGAACACTCTGCGCCAGTTGCAAACTAGCAACGACACATGCGTCAGTGATTAAGTCAATTGCGCCGGATGCAAGATAGGGCCCTATGTGTGAACAACAAATCCTGACATTTGTACCCTGAAAATCTCCTGTATAATACTACCCCTGAGGAAGTATTTTCTCTGTAGGAAATGTCAATTACCTTATATGTGAATGAGGAGTAGAAAGTTGGTATTTCTCACACCACTTCAGTGGGCGTGTTGATGACGCTTTTGCATGTCATTGAGTGGCCCCCTAAATGATAATCAGCCTGTTGCCTACTGTTCGCTGAATGGTTAAAAAGTATTTTAATGTTGGCACTGCTTTTAAGAGTCATTTTGTCACGGTTAGCGGTTGGCAGGCAGGCAGGTAGGATCCAATAGCAGACAGTTCAGGTAAAGGATAACTTAATAACGCAAATGGCAAGGAACACTGAGAACACAGGTGACGCAGGTAACACCAGGAACACCGGGAACACAGGTAACACACAGGACACAACTCACCGCAAACTTCAATGATCCGACAAGGAACAAAGGAAAGACAAGGGCTTAAATACCAAACACACAGGGCACGCAACGAGTAACAGCTGAAACACATTAGAGGAGGGAGCAGTAATCACACAGGAGGGAAACTTGACCGGACATGGGGAGAAACAAGACGGAGATACCAAAGTAAAACAGGAAACACATCAAAACAAGACAAGGAAACCGACAGACCATGACAGTACCCCCCCCTTAAGGGTCGACTACCAGGCGACCCACGACATGCAAAAAAAAAGAAAGTCAAACCCAAATAGGGTGGGTGGGGGTTTGCCAGGAGGAAATAACCCCAAAATAATTCTGGCGACCTGCAACGGCGCAGACCCACAGGTGGCCGGCATCGGCGAAGACGAAAGGGAGGTAGAGGGCGGGCCCCTTCTGGAAGGTCTGAAAGGTTTGGAAGGCGGAACCCCTCGGGAAGTCAAGGTAGAGGGCGGGCCCCTTCTGGAATGTCCGGAAGGCGGGACCCCTCTGGAAGGGAAGGTAGAGGGCGGGCCCCTTCTGGAAGGTTTAGAAGGCGGGACCCCTCTGGAAGGCAAGGTAGAGGGCGGGCCCCTTCTGGAAGGTTTAGAAGGCGGGACCCCTCTGGAAGGCAAGGGAGAGGGCATACCCCTTCTGGAAGGTTTAGAAGGCAGGACCCCTCTGGAAGGCAAGGTAGAGGGCGGGCCCCTTCTAGAAGGTTTAGAAGGCGGGACCCCTCTGGAAGGCAAGGTAGAGGGCAGGCCCCTTCTGGAAGGTCTGGAAGTTCTGGAAGAGGGGCACCCTCAGGAAGGAGTAGGGTTCAGGAACCGGACAGGGCTCGGGGACCGGAGTCAGCTCAGGGGCTGGAGAGAAATGTGAACCGGATTGCACTCAACTCACCACCC
>NC_082393.1:19248698-19253698 GCF_031168955.1 Gadus macrocephalus
TATATATATATATATATATATGTATATATAAATCTGCTGTGTCCATCCCCTCCCTCTATGCAATAACAACACTGTCACCTCATTGCCTTGGCCTGACATTTATCTGATCATGGCTGGCTACTACCTTGGTCAGAGAGGCAGAGCTTGTATACTAAGTGACTTCCTGTGCGTTGTATAGATGATTTAGTTACAGGTTGTTTCCCTGTCGCTCTTTGTTTCCATCAATCAGATATGAAGGTAATTCAGAATTTAGCTTAGAGCCAAATGAGACTCCTAACGACCCGGAAACGCTAGAAACATAAAGTTGAAACTTTGATTATTGTTGTGCCCTGCAGTAACCTGTATGTTGTCCTTGCCTCTGGTCATTCAGATAAATTGAAAATATTGTTAATATGCAGGAAATATGAATGTTAAATATTCATGAATCGTGACATAACGTTCATGATAAACCTTTTCTAACCTTTTAGTCACTGCACAGCCGGTATACATTTTACATTTGACAATGAGCTCCTCTCTACATGGGGTTCATAGATACTCTCTCACCACGTGCCATGCATCCATTATATAAGTCTGTATTTCTTTGCGTGTGTCTGTGTCTGTGTCTTGTGTGTGCACGTGCACGTGTGTGTGTGTGTGTGTGTGTGTGTTTGTGTGAATGCGTGTAAGTATGCATGGTTAACTTGGACGCACATGTACCTCTGTGATTGCGTCTCCATGTGTGCTCCCCAGTCGTACCTGCATCTCACATCTATCCATGACCTCGCTTACATACGTCTGCCAGTGTATGTTTGCTTTGTGTGTGTGTGTGTGTGTGTGTGTGTGTGTGTGTGTGTGTGTGTGTGTGTGTGTGTGTGTGTGTGTGTGTGTGTGTGTGTGTGTGTGTGTGTGTGTGTGTGTGTGTGTGTGTGTGTGTGTGTGTGTGTGTGTGTGTGTGTGTGCATAATTCATGACGCCCACCATATACACATGGGGCAAACCTTTGCATGCTTATGAGCAAAATGTGATTTCCGCCCCCTCCCCTAACACCCCCAACAACAGCCTCTTGCATATCAGCTCTCACCAGAGCGAGTCCCTTGCTAACCCCTCAGCCCACCCCATCATTAAGTGTGTGTGTTTGTGTTTTGTGTCTTTTTGTGTGCTTGGTAATGTGTGTGTAGGTGTGTGTATATATTGGTATGTGCCTCGGTGCAGGTGGGAGGCCAGAATATGAGACCCCACGCCATCCATCTCATGATCTCTTCATACCACGCAACCCCCCCCCCGCCCCCCCTCTTACACACACACACACACACACACGCCATGTTATAGCAATTAACAGTAATTACATGGCCGCCTTCGTTTTCTGCTGGCTCCGCTGTTTCTCTTTTTCCCTGCCGCCGCCGCCGCCGCCGCCGCGGGAGCCAGGCCTCCCCGGCTGGTAGTAAGGCAGCCATGCGGACAGACAGGACTGTCATGTCAGTACATTAGCTGCTGCTCTGTCTATGTGCGTGTGCTCTAAATGATAAACACTCGTAGCTCTGTGCCGACGAGGGTTTTATGGCGGACAATAGAGCTGCCAGTCGTACAATCAACAACACACGCATCGTTTGGGTCGTTCAGACGTCCAGCGTTGGGAGATGAATGCCTTTTGTTTGCAGGCAATTTTTTCCCGGGGACAGAGAATGATTGTTTGAAAGAGGGCAACAACAAGCGATAGGTTATTTCATACAAAGCGCCTTGCATGAAGCAATTAAAACACTGGTTACATTTCAAATCACTAACAACTAGCACTCAATCTAGCTTTAAATCAATAAATAAAACAATAGGTTTGAATATAACATGGTCTGTAGTGCACGATGTCGGTTGGTTTGTTTTCACTATGAATAGTAATTCAGTGATTTGCACTCTTTTGAGCCAAACATTTTCACACCTCGTAGTGGGTCATACATAGAAAGTCAGGTGGAGTGTCTTTATCTGCATACCTGTCGCTGTGTTCTGTCATCTCAAACCTTGATGACAGACTCCTCTGTTTGTCAATATGATTTTCGAGTGACATAGGGATGTCATTTCTTCTTCTTCTTAGTGTTTTTGTGGGGCCAGCCCAAAGTGTATGTCCGGGGGCCCCAGGATGACATATTGAGTCTTCTTCTTGGGACAAACTGGACAACTTCCAGGTCGCCTCACAAAAACACAAGGTCTAAATATGTCTCAACGCCCCATTCCGTCATTTAAGTGGAAGCTAGGGAGCAGCTCCTTCTCTCGAATGTGTGTCATTTGTAGATGCATCATAAGCATGTGTTAGAAAAATAGGTTAACGTGAGGGACACTGTCCCCAAGAACACCATATTTAATCCTCTCCAAAGCTGTCCTGTCTCTCTCCCACTCTCTCTAGCTCCCTCTATCTCTCCGTCTCCCGCCCTCAAATTAAACAGACGTTTAGGCCAGTGAAAAAGGCATAAAAAAGATACTTGAGCTGTAATAGTTATAATAGCATAGCGTAACGACACGGCCCTGCTACTGCCAACAGGCCAGTCTGAATCCAACATGGCCCAGCGACTGTCATAATACTGCACTAATGTGCCGGTAAATTCCAAGCCGCACATTATCTAAGGAATTGGGGGCCGGGGGGGTGGGGGGGGGGGTTTGCCGACATTTCACAGCCATCCCAAGTCGCGGATAGTAAATATTCAGAGGGCCCATTTCCTCTGGCGGGAGACATAATCAATCGGTCGCAGATCGCACATTATTCGAAACAATGAGACACCATCAATCATGCTTTGCAATATACCTAACCCGTAATCACGGTGTATGCTGAGGCCCCGAGTTTACGTGAATACAAATGAGTACTGCCCTGCCCTATCTGTTAATACACACATGCACAAACATGCACACACACACACACATACACACGTACAAAGGCGTGCACACGCGCACACACACATCCCCAGACATAAAAATGATAAATGGATGCACACATGAACATGTGTGTTACACTACACTGCTTGTATAAGCATACGCACACACGCACACAAACGCACACACACACACACAAACGCACACACACACATTGAACAAAAACACATAAGGTGGGAGGATACATGCTTGATTAATGAATATTGTGTTATTGTAGGTATAGTAGTTGGAATTGGGTGTGAGGGGCTGGCGGGCGGTGTATTGGGGGGGGGGGGGGGGGGGGGGGGGGGTGTTGTGGAAACTGGAAACCCTGTCCCCTCCAACCCACTTACTTCCTCGTGCAACGTATCCCATAATGAACTGCGTTGTCATGGCGCCAGAGTCCTTTCATGTAACGATCCGGTATACCGGTGGCACTTGACTTGTACACACACACACACACCATAGTTACTCTGAGGGACAATGACCTCATCATCTGTGGAGCACCCCCCCCTCCTCTGCCTCACCCACCCCAGTGGGCATCTGGGGTTGAGTAATTGAAGGTCTTCTATATGGGTTGGGGGGGAGGGGGTTATCTGAGTGACACACACACATACACACACGCACGCCCACACACGCACCCCCTATGGCTTTCAGCTGTGAAACCAGATCCTTGTAGTTGATTTTAATTGTGTGTGTGTGTGTGTGTGTGAGTGTGTGTGTGTGTGTGTGTGTGTGTGTGTGTGTGTGTGTGTGTGTGTGTGTGTGTGCGTGTGTGCGTGCGTGCGTGCGTGCGTGCGTGCGTGCGTGCGTGCGTGCGTGCGTGCGTGCGTGCGTGCGTGCGTGCGTGTCTGTGGAGGGCTTTGTGTTTGAAGGGGGCTAGCAGAAGTACAGCTGGTGGAAAGGACTGCCTGTCAAAAAAAAACAACTGACATGTTCTAATGTATGTGAGCTAGCTAGACACTACACTCCTCCTATTCCCCTCTCTCTCTCTCTCTCTCTCTCTCTCTCTCTCTCTCTCTCTCACTCTCTCTCTCTCTCTCTCTCTCTCTCTCTCTCCGTTTTTTAATGTTACTATATCCATCTGTTGAGAGATGGCTCTCTTTCCTTCTCCCCCAATCCTTCTGTCTCCCTTCTTCTATTTCTCTTTCTTTTAATCACGCACAAACACACACACACACACACACACACACACACACACACACACACACACACACACACACACACACACACACACACACACACACACACACACACACACACACACACACACACACACACACACACACACACAAAGGGGTGTGAGATTGAAGATGTGTGTGATGGCTGCCGGGGTCAGTGGTCTCAGTGACTCCGGGATCGTGGATGGGGGTCTCTGACCTGTTCAGACAGCCCCCCACCTGCCCCCACACCCCCTTCCCCTTTCTCCTTTCCTTTTCCTGTGACTCACTTAAATCATCCAGCTAATTCAATGGACGAGCTGTCAGACACACCAGACCACTCCCCCCCTCCCCCTCCCCTCAGCCCCAGCCCCCCTCCCCCCTCCCCCCAGCCCCACACACACACACACACACACACACACACACACACACACACGCATGGTTAGACCATACAAGACACCTGTTTACCTTATTCTCTAAATAAGACCACAACTCCAAGGATGCACTGGTTGGTAATGGAAGACAATCAATACAATGTCTATTGTGTCCATCTCAGAAATGCATGTGAAAATTATTGAATTGATTTGTGAACATGTCGGGTCAAAATCAATACAACTTCCTAAATACACAAACATAATGCGTTGTGCATTGGCCGATGTTCTGACTGTCGCCTCTTGATTTGTGAGCGTATTTATTCCTTCCTTCCTTCTGAAGGTAAAAGTGGATGCACTGGGAGATGGTGGGCGGTACAGAGGTGCGCTGTGGGGGGGAGAGGTGGTGGGCGGTAGAGAGGTGCGCTGTGGGGGGGAGAGGTGGTGGGCGGTAGAGAGGTGCGCTGTGGGGGGGAGAGGTGGTGGGAGGTAGAGAGGTGCGCTGTGGGGGGGAGAGGTGGTGGGAGGTAGAGAGGTGCGCTGTGGGGGGGAGAGGTGGTGGGAGGTAGAGAGGTGCGCTGTGGGGGGGAGAGGTGGT